>NC_083560.1:150998749-151080458 GCF_019925205.1 Metopolophium dirhodum
CAGTTTTTATTTATATGCATTTAAAGTTCAAATTTTGACAAAATACGGAAAAATCACGAAAAATAGCAAATTTCATAAAAATTTTTCTTTTTAAATCTAAGATTTGAAAATGTAATATAAGATTACTCATAAGTTTTTCTACCTTTATCGAAAAAAAAAAAAATGTCTAGAAGAAACTTAAATTAAATTTTTATGAGCGTCTGAAATTTATATTCTTACAACATTTGATATTTACTCGATT
Source organism: Metopolophium dirhodum (assembly GCF_019925205.1). NCBI lineage: Eukaryota > Metazoa > Arthropoda > Insecta > Hemiptera > Aphididae > Metopolophium > Metopolophium dirhodum. Next base: position 150,998,991 of record NC_083560.1, read on the forward strand.
TCTCATGTAACAATTTTCTTATTTTATTGTAATTAAAAAACGAATGACTGTAGATACTTGAAAATTTCACTGAATGTTTATATTAGCATTTTCTATACACCATAAAATGTTGAAAATATTTTGACTCTTTTTGAGCTGTTTACGGACATTGTCAGTTTTCAATTTTTTTAGTTTTGTTTTTCTATAAATATCAATAAATTTTTATTTGTTGGGTAAAAAAGCGTGAAAATTTAATATAAGGCTCCTGATATATCGGTCTAATAGCAGTTGAAAAATATTAAAAATACATAGGCACAATTTTTTTTTAAAAGCATTTAAAGTTCAAATTTTGACAACATTTATCAAATTTATAATTTATTAATTATTTTGTGGTTAAAAATTTATAAATTTTTAACTTTTATGGCTAAGGATTGAAAATTTAAAACAAGGCTCCACGTAAATAGGTTATATATAAATTACTTTATTCACAATAATATCATCAAATATACTTGGTAAAATCATAGGCTGACTGACCGTTTTCGCTCAGAATCGTTTTTCTTATACAATGATATTATATCATTGAATTCAAATTTAACACCATCCATTACAGTGACCCACTTGTAACCTACTGTACAGCAGAGCGACATCCACTTTTTTTTCTTATCATTTCATACTTCATGTTTTTGAATTTTATTTATAAATTATAAATATATAATGAATAACCAGATAAAAGATTTTATTATAAAAAAAGGTATGTACAATATACTCATGATGGGTAGGTATTCAAATACAAATATTTTAACACATATTAAATATATATAAAACATAAAATAATTCTTATTAAATCTTATTAAAATTAACCTTGTAAACAAAAATCATAATAATATAAAACTAATATAACAATTACTTTGAAAAAAATTAACAGTTAAAATTGTATTCTACGTTCTTTTAAATTTGACCTTTGTTGTGCTAATTTGTTAATATTCAATTGGTCTACAATATCTAGTAAAAGTGCTTGGATTTTCTTCAATAGTAACTTTTCTGATAGGAAAGTGAATCTAGTTGGTACTTTGGGGGGGGGGGGGTCAAAAGTAAAAACAAAAGAAAAATTAAGGAAAAACGGGAATTTTTACGCAAAATCTGTTTTCAAGAAAATCGATTTTGGTTTTTGGTGCAACTCTAAAACAAATGACCGTAGGGACATGAAATTTTGACTGAATGTTTATATTAGCATTTTCTATACACCATAAAATGTACAAAATATTTTGACTCTTTTTGAGCTGTTTACGGCCACTGTCAGTTTTCAATTTTTTTAGTTTTTTTTTCTATAAATATCAATAAAATTTTATCTGTTGAGTAAAAAAGCTTGAAAATTTAATAGAAGGCTCCTAGGTTATTATTTCAAAGGCAGATGAAAAAAATGAAAAATCCTTAGTCACAGTTTTTATTTATATGCATTTAAAGTTCAAATTTTGACAAAATACGGAAAAATCACGAAAAATAGCAAATTTCATAAAAATTTTTCTTTTTAAATCTAAGATTTGAAAATGTAATATAAGATTACTCATAAGTTTTTCTACCTTTATCGAAAAAAAAAAAAATGTCTAGAAGAAACTTAAATTAAATTTTTATGAGCGTCTGAAATTTATATTCTTACAACATTTGATATTTACTCGATTTCTCATGTAACAATTTTCTTATTTTATTGTAATTAAAAAACGAATGACTGTAGATACTTGAAAATTTCACTGAATGTTTATATTAGCATTTTCTATACACCATAAAATGTTGAAAATATTTTGACTCTTTTTGAGCTGTTTACGGACATTGTCAGTTTTCAATTTTTTTAGTTTTGTTTTTCTATAAATATCAATAAATTTTTATTTGTTGGGTAAAAAAGCGTGAAAATTTAATATAAGGCTCCTGATATATCGGTCTAATAGCAGTTGAAAAATATTAAAAATACATAGGCACAATTTTTTTTTAAAAGCATTTAAAGTTCAAATTTTGACAACATTTATCAAATTTATAATTTATTAATTATTTTGTGGTTAAAAATTTATAAATTTTTAACTTTTATGGCTAAGGATTGAAAATTTAAAACAAGGCTCCACGTAAATAGGTTATATATAAATTACTTTATTCACAATAATATCATCAAATATACTTGGTAAAATCATAGGCTGACTGACCGTTTTCGCTCAGAATCGTTTTTCTTATACAATGATATTATATCATTGAATTCAAATTTAACACCATCCATTACAGTGACCCACTTGTAACCTACTGTACAGCAGAGCGACATCCACTTTTTTTTCTTATCATTTCATACTTCATGTTTTTGAATTTTATTTATAAATTATAAATATATAATGAATAACCAGATAAAAGATTTTATTATAAAAAAAGGTATGTACAATATACTCATGATGGGTAGGTATTCAAATACAAATATTTTAACACATATTAAATATATATAAAACATAAAATAATTCTTATTAAATCTTATTAAAATTAACCTTGTAAACAAAAATCATAATAATATAAAACTAATATAACAATTACTTTGAAAAAAATTAACAGTTAAAATTGTATTCTACGTTCTTTTAAATTTGACCTTTGTTGTGCTAATTTGTTAATATTCAATTGGTCTACAATATCTAGTAAAAGTGCTTGGATTTTCTTCAATAGTAACTTTTCTGATAGGAAAGTGAATCTAGTTGGTACTTTGGGGGGGTCAAAAGTAAAAACAAAAGAAAAATTAAGGAAAAACGGGAATTTTTACGCAAAATCTGTTTTCAAGAAAATCGATTTTGGTTTTTGGTGCAACTCTAAAACAAATGACCGTAGGGACATGAAATTTTGACTGAATGTTTATATTAGCATTTTCTATACACCATAAAATGTACAAAATATTTTGACTCTTTTTGAGCTGTTTACGGCCACTGTCAGTTTTCAATTTTTTTAGTTTTTTTTTCTATAAATATCAATAAAATTTTATCTGTTGAGTAAAAAAGCTTGAAAATTTAATAGAAGGCTCCTAGGTTATTATTTCAAAGGCAGATGAAAAAAATGAAAAATCCTTAGTCACAGTTTTTATTTATATGCATTTAAAGTTCAAATTTTGACAAAATACGGAAAAATCACGAAAAATAGCAAATTTCATAAAAATTTTTCTTTTTAAATCTAAGATTTGAAAATGTAATATAAGATTACTCATAAGTTTTTCTACCTTTATCGAAAAAAAAAAAAATGTCTAGAAGAAACTTAAATTAAATTTTTATGAGCGTCTGAAATTTATATTCTTACAACATTTGATATTTACTCGATTTCTCATGTAACAATTTTCTTATTTTATTGTAATTAAAAAACGAATGACTGTAGATACTTGAAAATTTCACTGAATGTTTATATTAGCATTTTCTATACACCATAAAATGTTGAAAATATTTTGACTCTTTTTGAGCTGTTTACGGACATTGTCAGTTTTCAATTTTTTTAGTTTTGTTTTTCTATAAATATCAATAAATTTTTATTTGTTGGGTAAAAAAGCGTGAAAATTTAATATAAGGCTCCTGATATATCGGTCTAATAGCAGTTGAAAAATATTAAAAATACATAGGCACAATTTTTTTTTAAAAGCATTTAAAGTTCAAATTTTGACAACATTTATCAAATTTATAATTTATTAATTATTTTGTGGTTAAAAATTTATAAATTTTTAACTTTTATGGCTAAGGATTGAAAATTTAAAACAAGGCTCCACGTAAATAGGTTATATATAAATTACTTTATTCACAATAATATCATCAAATATACTTGGTAAAATCATAGGCTGACTGACCGTTTTCGCTCAGAATCGTTTTTCTTATACAATGATATTATATCATTGAATTCAAATTTAACACCATCCATTACAGTGACCCACTTGTAACCTACTGTACAGCAGAGCGACATCCACTTTTTTTTCTTATCATTTCATACTTCATGTTTTTGAATTTTATTTATAAATTATAAATATATAATGAATAACCAGATAAAAGATTTTATTATAAAAAAAGGTATGTACAATATACTCATGATGGGTAGGTATTCAAATACAAATATTTTAACACATATTAAATATATATAAAACATAAAATAATTCTTATTAAATCTTATTAAAATTAACCTTGTAAACAAAAATCATAATAATATAAAACTAATATAACAATTACTTTGAAAAAAATTAACAGTTAAAATTGTATTCTACGTTCTTTTAAATTTGACCTTTGTTGTGCTAATTTGTTAATATTCAATTGGTCTACAATATCTAGTAAAAGTGCTTGGATTTTCTTCAATAGTAACTTTTCTGATAGGAAAGTGAATCTAGTTGGTACTTTGGGGGGGTCAAAAGTAAAAACAAAAGAAAAATTAAGGAAAAACGGGAATTTTTACGCAAAATCTGTTTTCAAGAAAATCGATTTTGGTTTTTGGTGCAACTCTAAAACAAATGACCGTAGGGACATGAAATTTTGACTGAATGTTTATATTAGCATTTTCTATACACCATAAAATGTACAAAATATTTTGACTCTTTTTGAGCTGTTTACGGCCACTGTCAGTTTTCAATTTTTTTAGTTTTTTTTTCTATAAATATCAATAAAATTTTATCTGTTGAGTAAAAAAGCTTGAAAATTTAATAGAAGGCTCCTAGGTTATTATTTCAAAGGCAGATGAAAAAAATGAAAAATCCTTAGTCACAGTTTTTATTTATATGCATTTAAAGTTCAAATTTTGACAAAATACGGAAAAATCACGAAAAATAGCAAATTTCATAAAAATTTTTCTTTTTAAATCTAAGATTTGAAAATGTAATATAAGATTACTCATAAGTTTTTCTACCTTTATCGAAAAAAAAAAAAAATGTCTAGAAGAAACTTAAATTAAATTTTTATGAGCGTCTGAAATTTATATTCTTACAACATTTGATATTTACTCGATTTCTCATGTAACAATTTTCTTATTTTATTGTAATTAAAAAACGAATGACTGTAGATACTTGAAAATTTCACTGAATGTTTATATTAGCATTTTCTATACACCATAAAATGTTGAAAATATTTTGACTCTTTTTGAGCTGTTTACGGACATTGTCAGTTTTCAATTTTTTTAGTTTTGTTTTTCTATAAATATCAATAAATTTTTATTTGTTGGGTAAAAAAGCGTGAAAATTTAATATAAGGCTCCTGATATATCGGTCTAATAGCAGTTGAAAAATATTAAAAATACATAGGCACAATTTTTTTTTAAAAGCATTTAAAGTTCAAATTTTGACAACATTTATCAAATTTATAATTTATTAATTATTTTGTGGTTAAAAATTTATAAATTTTTAACTTTTATGGCTAAGGATTGAAAATTTAAAACAAGGCTCCACGTAAATAGGTTATATATAAATTACTTTATTCACAATAATATCATCAAATATACTTGGTAAAATCATAGGCTGACTGACCGTTTTCGCTCAGAATCGTTTTTCTTATACAATGATATTATATCATTGAATTCAAATTTAACACCATCCATTACAGTGACCCACTTGTAACCTACTGTACAGCAGAGCGACATCCACTTTTTTTTCTTATCATTTCATACTTCATGTTTTTGAATTTTATTTATAAATTATAAATATATAATGAATAACCAGATAAAAGATTTTATTATAAAAAAAGGTATGTACAATATACTCATGATGGGTAGGTATTCAAATACAAATATTTTAACACATATTAAATATATATAAAACATAAAATAATTCTTATTAAATCTTATTAAAATTAACCTTGTAAACAAAAATCATAATAATATAAAACTAATATAACAATTACTTTGAAAAAAATTAACAGTTAAAATTGTATTCTACGTTCTTTTAAATTTGACCTTTGTTGTGCTAATTTGTTAATATTCAATTGGTCTACAATATCTAGTAAAAGTGCTTGGATTTTCTTCAATAGTAACTTTTCTGATAGGAAAGTGAATCTAGTTGGTACTTTGGGGGGGTCAAAAGTAAAAACAAAAGAAAAATTAAGGAAAAACGGGAATTTTTACGCAAAATCTGTTTTCAAGATAATCGATTTTGGTTTTTGGTGCAACTCTAAAACAAATGACCGTAGGGACATGAAATTTTGACTGAATGTTTATATTAGCATTTTCTATACACCATAAAATGTTGAAAATATTTTGACTCTTTTTGAGCTGTTTACGGACATTGTCAGTTTTCAATTTTTTTAGTTTTGTTTTTCTATAAATATCAATAAATTTTTATTTGTTGGGTAAAAAAGCGTGAAAATTTAATATAAGGCTCCTGATATATGTTTTTGAGTTTTATTTATAAATTATAAATATATAATATAAATACACGTTATAGTATAACCTCCTTGCATAACGCATAAACATTTAAACATATTTAATTTGCACTGTTCCTAGATAAGTGCGTCGAACGATGCGTTAGTAAGTTTATTTCACGCAATTTGTATAATAATCTTATCGGTTACAATAATAAAATATACAAAGTGAAAATTGTAATTTTGAAATTAAATAAAATGTCTTCCATGAAATTGTTTTTGATTCGTTTTGAGCTGTTAACGGACATTTAAAATTTTTAATTTGTTTAGTTTTTTTTCTATAAATGTCAATAAAATATTAAAATTTATTTGTTGGGTCAAAAAGCGTAGAATATTAATACAAGGTTCCTAATATATTGTTACAATACCTAGTAGTTGAAAAATATTAAAAATACATTGGCAGAATTATTTGTTATAAGCATTTAAAGTTCGATTTTTGACAACATTTATCAAATTTTAAATTTAAAAACGATTTTGTAGTTAAAAATGTATAAATGTTCAACTTTTATACCTAAGGATTGAAAATTTAAAACAAGGTTCCAGTGTACGACGTAAGTTATTAATTCTGTTACCAAAAAATCTCAAAAATATAAAAACACAGTTTTTTTTATAGTTATTTTATGTTAAAATTTGGATGAAATTACATATTAAATAACAAAGAATAACGGTTTTAGTTATTTTATTGTAATTTTATAATATTAATTCAACTTACCGGCTATCGTATTAATAACAATAGGTGTAAACGTAATATCCACACTGACAAACCGTCTCCGCTCAGAATCGTTTTTCGTATACAAATATGATATATGTATATGCAATAAAAATATTGAATTCAAATTTAATACCATCCATTATACAGTGACCCACTTGTAACCTATACTGTTTAGGTATAGGTGTATAGCAGAGTGACATCCACTTTCCCACCTTTTAGATTCTGAGTGGAACTATGAATGTATTAATTTTACAATGATGTGTGTTTTTTCTTTTCTTTTTTTTTAAAATTTTTTTTTGTGTCTGTTATCACCTTTTAGGACAGTAAAAGTGCTTGGATTTTCTTCAATAGTAACTTTTCTGATAGGAAAGTGAATCTAGTTGGTACTTTGGGGGGGTCAAAAGTAAAAACAAAAGAAAAATTAAGGAAAAACGGGAATTTTTACGCAAAATCTGTTTTCAAGAAAATCGATTTTGGTTTTTGGTGCAACTCTAAAACAAATGACCGTAGGGACATGAAATTTTGACTGAATGTTTATATTAGCATTTTCTATACACCATAAAATGTACAAAATATTTTGACTCTTTTTGAGCTGTTTACGGCCACTGTCAGTTTTCAATTTTTTTAGTTTTTTTTTCTATAAATATCAATAAAATTTTATCTGTTGAGTAAAAAAGCTTGAAAATTTAATAGAAGGCTCCTAGGTTATTATTTCAAAGGCAGATGAAAAAAATGAAAAATCCTTAGTCACAGTTTTTATTTATATGCATTTAAAGTTCAAATTTTGACAAAATACGGAAAAATCACGAAAAATAGCAAATTTCATAAAAATTTTTCTTTTTAAATCTAAGATTTGAAAATGTAATATAAGATTACTCATAAGTTTTTCTACCTTTATCGAAAAAAAAAAAAATGTCTAGAAGAAACTTAAATTAAATTTTTATGATTGTCTGAAATTTATATTCTTACAACATTTGATATTTACTCGATTTCTCATGTAACAATTTTCTTATTTTATTGTAATTAAAAAACGAATGACTGTAGATACTTGAAAATTTCACTGAATGTTTATATTAGCATTTTCTATACACCATAAAATGTTGAAAATATTTTGACTCTTTTTGAGCTGTTTACGGACATTGTCAGTTTTCAATTTTTTTAGTTTTGTTTTTCTATAAATATCAATAAATTTTTATTTGTTGGGTAAAAAAGCGTGAAAATTTAATATAAGGCTCCTGATATATCGGTCTAATAGCAGTTGAAAAATATTAAAAATACATAGGCACAATTTTTTTTTAAAAGCATTTAAAGTTCAAATTTTGACAACATTTATCAAATTTATAATTTATTAATTATTTTGTGGTTAAAAATTTATAAATTTTTAACTTTTATGGCTAAGGATTGAAAATTTAAAACAAGGCTCCACGTAAATAGGTTATATATAAATTACTTTATTCACAATAATATCATCAAATATACTTGGTAAAATCATAGGCTGACTGACCGTTTTCGCTCAGAATCGTTTTTCTTATACAATGATATTATATCATTGAATTCAAATTTAACACCATCCATTACAGTGACCCACTTGTAACCTACTGTACAGCAGAGCGACATCCACTTTTTTTTCTTATCATTTCATACTTCATGTTTTTGAATTTTATTTATAAATTATAAATATATAATGAATAACCAGATAAAAGATTTTATTATAAAAAAAGGTATGTACAATATACTCATGATGGGTAGGTATTCAAATACAAATATTTTAACACATATTAAATATATATAAAACATAAAATAATTCTTATTAAATCTTATTAAAATTAACCTTGTAAACAAAAATCATAATAATATAAAACTAATATAACAATTACTTTGAAAAAAATTAACAGTTAAAATTGTATTCTACGTTCTTTTAAATTTGACCTTTGTTGTGCTAATTTGTTAATATTCAATTGGTCTACAATATCTAGTAAAAGTGCTTGGATTTTCTTCAATAGTAACTTTTCTGATAGGAAAGTGAATCTAGTTGGTACTTTGGGGGGGTCAAAAGTAAAAACAAAAGAAAAATTAAGGAAAAACGGGAATTTTTACGCAAAATCTGTTTTCAAGAAAATCGATTTTGGTTTTTGGTGCAACTCTAAAACAAATGACCGTAGGGACATGAAATTTTGACTGAATGTTTATATTAGCATTTTCTATACACCATAAAATGTACAAAATATTTTGACTCTTTTTGAGCTGTTTACGGCCACTGTCAGTTTTCAATTTTTTTAGTTTTTTTTTCTATAAATATCAATAAAATTTTATCTGTTGAGTAAAAAAGCTTGAAAATTTAATAGAAGGCTCCTAGGTTATTATTTCAAAGGCAGATGAAAAAAATGAAAAATCCTTAGTCACAGTTTTTATTTATATGCATTTAAAGTTCAAATTTTGACAAAATACGGAAAAATCACGAAAAATAGCAAATTTCATAAAAATTTTTCTTTTTAAATCTAAGATTTGAAAATGTAATATAAGATTACTCATAAGTTTTTCTACCTTTATCGAAAAAAAAAAAAATGTCTAGAAGAAACTTAAATTAAATTTTTATGAGCGTCTGAAATTTATATTCTTACAACATTTGATATTTACTCGATTTCTCATGTAACAATTTTCTTATTTTATTGTAATTAAAAAACGAATGACTGTAGATACTTGAAAATTTCACTGAATGTTTATATTAGCATTTTCTATACACCATAAAATGTTGAAAATATTTTGACTCTTTTTGAGCTGTTTACGGACATTGTCAGTTTTCAATTTTTTTAGTTTTGTTTTTCTATAAATATCAATAAATTTTTATTTGTTGGGTAAAAAAGCGTGAAAATTTAATATAAGGCTCCTGATATATCGGTCTAATAGCAGTTGAAAAATATTAAAAATACATAGGCACAATTTTTTTTTAAAAGCATTTAAAGTTCAAATTTTGACAACATTTATCAAATTTATAATTTATTAATTATTTTGTGGTTAAAAATTTATAAATTTTTAACTTTTATGGCTAAGGATTGAAAATTTAAAACAAGGCTCCACGTAAATAGGTTATATATAAATTACTTTATTCACAATAATATCATCAAATATACTTGGTAAAATCATAGGCTGACTGACCGTTTTCGCTCAGAATCGTTTTTCTTATACAATGATATTATATCATTGAATTCAAATTTAACACCATCCATTACAGTGACCCACTTGTAACCTACTGTACAGCAGAGCGACATCCACTTTTTTTTCTTATCATTTCATACTTCATGTTTTTGAATTTTATTTATAAATTATAAATATATAATGAATAACCAGATAAAAGATTTTATTATAAAAAAAGGTATGTACAATATACTCATGATGGGTAGGTATTCAAATACAAATATTTTAACACATATTAAATATATATAAAACATAAAATAATTCTTATTAAATCTTATTAAAATTAACCTTGTAAACAAAAATCATAATAATATAAAACTAATATAACAATTACTTTGAAAAAAATTAACAGTTAAAATTGTATTCTACGTTCTTTTAAATTTGACCTTTGTTGTGCTAATTTGTTAATATTCAATTGGTCTACAATATCTAGTAAAAGTGCTTGGATTTTCTTCAATAGTAACTTTTCTGATAGGAAAGTGAATCTAGTTGGTACTTTGGGGGGGTCAAAAGTAAAAACAAAAGAAAAATTAAGGAAAAACGGGAATTTTTACGCAAAATCTGTTTTCAAGATAATCGATTTTGGTTTTTGGTGCAACTCTAAAACAAATGACCGTAGGGACATGAAATTTTGACTGAATGTTTATATTAGCATTTTCTATACACCATAAAATGTTGAAAATATTTTGACTCTTTTTGAGCTGTTTACGGACATTGTCAGTTTTCAATTTTTTTAGTTTTGTTTTTCTATAAATATCAATAAATTTTTATTTGTTGGGTAAAAAAGCGTGAAAATTTAATATAAGGCTCCTGATATATGTTTTTGAGTTTTATTTATAAATTATAAATATATAATATAAATACACGTTATAGTATAACCTCCTTGCATAACGCATAAACATTTAAACATATTTAATTTGCACTGTTCCTAGATAAGTGCGTCGAACGATGCGTTAGTAAGTTTATTTCACGCAATTTGTATAATAATCTTATCGGTTACAATAATAAAATATACAAAGTGAAAATTGTAATTTTGAAATTAAATAAAATGTCTTCCATGAAATTGTTTTTGATTCGTTTTGAGCTGTTAACGGACATTTAAAATTTTTAATTTGTTTAGTTTTTTTTCTATAAATGTCAATAAAATATTAAAATTTATTTGTTGGGTCAAAAAGCGTAGAATATTAATACAAGGTTCCTAATATATTGTTACAATACCTAGTAGTTGAAAAATATTAAAAATACATTGGCAGAATTATTTGTTATAAGCATTTAAAGTTCGATTTTTGACAACATTTATCAAATTTTAAATTTAAAAACGATTTTGTAGTTAAAAATGTATAAATGTTCAACTTTTATACCTAAGGATTGAAAATTTAAAACAAGGTTCCAGTGTACGACGTAAGTTATTAATTCTGTTACCAAAAAATCTCAAAAATATAAAAACACAGTTTTTTTTATAGTTATTTTATGTTAAAATTTGGATGAAATTACATATTAAATAACAAAGAATAACGGTTTTAGTTATTTTATTGTAATTTTATAATATTAATTCAACTTACCGGCTATCGTATTAATAACAATAGGTGTAAACGTAATATCCACACTGACAAACCGTCTCCGCTCAGAATCGTTTTTCGTATACAAATATGATATATGTATATGCAATAAAAATATTGAATTCAAATTTAATACCATCCATTATACAGTGACCCACTTGTAACCTATACTGTTTAGGTATAGGTGTATAGCAGAGTGACATCCACTTTCCCACCTTTTAGATTCTGAGTGGAACTATGAATGTATTAATTTTACAATGATGTGTGTTTTTTCTTTTCTTTTTTTTTAAAATTTTTTTTTGTGTCTGTTATCACCTTTTAGGACAGTAAAAGTGCTTGGATTTTCTTCAATAGTAACTTTTCTGATAGGAAAGTGAATCTAGTTGGTACTTTGGGGGGGTCAAAAGTAAAAACAAAAGAAAAATTAAGGAAAAACGGGAATTTTTACGCAAAATCTGTTTTCAAGAAAATCGATTTTGGTTTTTGGTGCAACTCTAAAACAAATGACCGTAGGGACATGAAATTTTGACTGAATGTTTATATTAGCATTTTCTATACACCATAAAATGTACAAAATATTTTGACTCTTTTTGAGCTGTTTACGGCCACTGTCAGTTTTCAATTTTTTTAGTTTTTTTTTCTATAAATATCAATAAAATTTTATCTGTTGAGTAAAAAAGCTTGAAAATTTAATAGAAGGCTCCTAGGTTATTATTTCAAAGGCAGATGAAAAAAATGAAAAATCCTTAGTCACAGTTTTTATTTATATGCATTTAAAGTTCAAATTTTGACAAAATACGGAAAAATCACGAAAAATAGCAAATTTCATAAAAATTTTTCTTTTTAAATCTAAGATTTGAAAATGTAATATAAGATTACTCATAAGTTTTTCTACCTTTATCGAAAAAAAAAAAAATGTCTAGAAGAAACTTAAATTAAATTTTTATGATTGTCTGAAATTTATATTCTTACAACATTTGATATTTACTCGATTTCTCATGTAACAATTTTCTTATTTTATTGTAATTAAAAAACGAATGACTGTAGATACTTGAAAATTTCACTGAATGTTTATATTAGCATTTTCTATACACCATAAAATGTTGAAAATATTTTGACTCTTTTTGAGCTGTTTACGGACATTGTCAGTTTTCAATTTTTTTAGTTTTGTTTTTCTATAAATATCAATAAATTTTTATTTGTTGGGTAAAAAAGCGTGAAAATTTAATATAAGGCTCCTGATATATCGGTCTAATAGCAGTTGAAAAATATTAAAAATACATAGGCACAATTTTTTTTTAAAAGCATTTAAAGTTCAAATTTTGACAACATTTATCAAATTTATAATTTATTAATTATTTTGTGGTTAAAAATTTATAAATTTTTAACTTTTATGGCTAAGGATTGAAAATTTAAAACAAGGCTCCACGTAAATAGGTTATATATAAATTACTTTATTCACAATAATATCATCAAATATACTTGGTAAAATCATAGGCTGACTGACCGTTTTCGCTCAGAATCGTTTTTCTTATACAATGATATTATATCATTGAATTCAAATTTAACACCATCCATTACAGTGACCCACTTGTAACCTACTGTACAGCAGAGCGACATCCACTTTTTTTTCTTATCATTTCATACTTCATGTTTTTGAATTTTATTTATAAATTATAAATATATAATGAATAACCAGATAAAAGATTTTATTATAAAAAAAGGTATGTACAATATACTCATGATGGGTAGGTATTCAAATAAAAATATTTTAACACATATTAAATATATATAAAACATAAAATAATTCTTATTAAATCTTATTAAAATTAACCTTGTAAACAAAAATCATAATAATATAAAACTAATATAACAATTACTTTGAAAAAATTAACAGTTAAAATTGTATTCAACGTTCTTTTAAATTTGACCTTTGTTGTGCTAATTTGTTAATATTCAATTGGTCTACAATATCTAGTAAAAGTGCTTGGATTTTCTTCAATAGTAACTTTTCTGATAGGAAAGTGAATCTAGTTGGTACTTTGGGGGGGTCAAAAGTAAAAACAAAAGAAAAATTAAGGAAAAACGGGAATTTTTACGCAAAATCTGTTTTCAAGAAAATCGATTTTGGTTTTTGGTGCAACTCTAAAACAAATGACCGTAGGGACATGAAATTTTGACTGAATGTTTATATTAGCATTTTCTATACACCATAAAATGTACAAAATATTTTGACTCTTTTTGAGCTGTTTACGGCCACTGTCAGTTTTCAATTTTTTTAGTTTTTTTTTCTATAAATATCAATAAAATTTTATCTGTTGAGTAAAAAAGCTTGAAAATTTAATATAAGGCTCCTGATATATGTTTTTGAGTTTTATTTATAAATTATAAATATATAATATAAATACACGTTATAGTATAACCTCCTTGCATAACGCATAAACATTTAAACATATTTAATTTGCACTGTTCCTAGATAAGTGCGTCGAACGATGCGTTAGTAAGTTTATTTCACGCAATTTGTATAATAATCTTATCGGTTACAATAATAAAATATACAAAGTGAAAATTGTAATTTTGAAATTAAATAAAATGTCTTCCATGAAATTGTTTTTGATTCGTTTTGAGCTGTTAACGGACATTTAAAATTTTTAATTTGTTTAGTTTTTTTTCTATAAATGTCAATAAAATATTAAAATTTATTTGTTGGGTCAAAAAGCGTAGAATATTAATACAAGGTTCCTAATATATTGTTACAATACCTAGTAGTTGAAAAATATTAAAAATACATTGGCAGAATTATTTGTTATAAGCATTTAAAGTTCGATTTTTGACAACATTTATCAAATTTTAAATTTAAAAACGATTTTGTAGTTAAAAATGTATAAATGTTCAACTTTTATACCTAAGGATTGAAAATTTAAAACAAGGTTCCAGTGTACGACGTAAGTTATTAATTCTGTTACCAAAAAATCTCAAAAATATAAAAACACAGTTTTTTTTATAGTTATTTTATGTTAAAATTTGGATGAAATTACATATTAAATAACAAAGAATAACGGTTTTAGTTATTTTATTGTAATTTTATAATATTAATTCAACTTACCGGCTATCGTATTAATAACAATAGGTGTAAACGTAATATCCACACTGACAAACCGTCTCCGCTCAGAATCGTTTTTCGTATACAAATATGATATATGTATATGCAATAAAAATATTGAATTCAAATTTAATACCATCCATTATACAGTGACCCACTCAGTAGTTTTCAAAAGTGCCATGAAAAGGAAAAGAAAAATTAAGGAAAAACGGGAATTTTTACCCAAAATCTGTTTTTGAAAAAATCGATTTTAGTTTTTGGTGCAACTCTTAAACAAATGACCGTAGGCACATGAAATGTTGACTGAATGTTTATATTAGCATTTTCTATACACCATAACATTTTACTTTACCATAACATTTTACCAAATATTTTTACTTATTTTGACCTGTTTACGAACATTTTCGGTTTCTGTTTTTTTTAGTTTTATTTCTATAAATATCAATAAAATTTTATTTGTTGGTTAAAAAAGCTTAAAAATTTAATGGAAGGCTCCTACCTAATATATTATTTCACAGGCAGATAAAAAAAAATTTTAAATCCATAGTCACAATTTTTTTTTATAAAATCTAAAGGAATAATGACGAAAATTTGCAAATTATTTTGTGTTAGAAATTCATAAAAAAATTTCTTTTTAAATCTAAGGTTATAAAATTAATAAAAGATTCCTCATAAGATTGTCTACCTTTATCAAAAATAAAAAATGTCTATTAGAAACTCAAATTAAACTTTTATGAGCGTTTGAAATTCATATTTTTACAACATTTGATATTCACTCGATTTCTCATGTAACGATTTTCTTATTTTGTCGTTATAAAAAAACAAATGATCGTGGATACTTGAAAATTTCACTGAATGTTTATATTAGTATTTTCTATACACGATATGATTTGAAAATATTTTGACACTTTTTGAACTGTTTACGGACATTGTTAGTTTTCAATTTTTTTAGTTTTTTTTTCTATAAATATCAATAAAATTGTATTTTAATGCAAGGTTCCTGATATAATGTTAAAATATCATTTGAAAAATATTAAAAATACATAGGCACAAATTTTTTTATAAGCATTTTTAGTTCGAATTTTGACAAAATGTATCAAATTTAAAATTTAATAATTATTTTGTAGTCAAAAATTTATAAAATGTTCAACTTTTATAGGTAAGGATCGAAAATTTAAAACAAGGTTCCACGTAAATAGGTTATATATAAATTACTTTATTCAGAATGATATCATCAAATATACTTGGTAAAATCATAGGCTGACTGACCGTTTTCGCTCAGAATCGTTTTTCTTATTCAATGATATTATATCATTGAATTAAAATTTAACACCATCCATTACAGTAACCCACTTGTAACCTAATGTACAGCAGAGCGACATCCACTTACCTACCTTTTTTATACTGAATTTTTCGAGATTGTAAGTGCATTTTATTTATTTTTATTGCATTCAATTAGCTGCCCTAATTACGTTTCAATCTTTACGATGATAAAAAGTAGAAAATTGATTATTTGAATAATATAGGTACAATAATTTAGACAGACATGTATCTATAGATATGGCCAGGTACCTAGGTATACTGATTTGATATTTTATCCCAATATTGTTTTCGTTCACGTTTATAAAATTAGTATCATAAAAGTTGTCAGACGATGACGATATAATATAGGTATAGATCATCTATTTTCATAATAATAATTATTATAATAATTTAAATTATCTGTATAATATAAACAGATAAATTAGATGGATTAGAGATAAGATAAGAACGACATCACTACCACAGTGATCACAATATGTAATATTGTTATTATTCATTTACTAATAAGTGGTTCGATGAGCACCTTCTGGCGGACTCGACAATTCTGGGTCAAGGTCGTTTTTATAAGCACAGTTCGACGTCTCTTGTCAAATGTTTACTTTCACACTTTCACGAGTCTTGTGTTTCACGTTCACCTCCACATTTCTGTCACCACTATTCATTAACTCCTTTATGCAGTCAGCTACTGACTTACTGAAAAACT
Source organism: Metopolophium dirhodum (assembly GCF_019925205.1). Taxonomy (NCBI): domain Eukaryota; kingdom Metazoa; phylum Arthropoda; class Insecta; order Hemiptera; family Aphididae; genus Metopolophium; species Metopolophium dirhodum. The sequence goes on from NC_083560.1 coordinate 151,015,951, forward strand.
AATTTATAAAATAAAATATACAGGTGTGTAATATAATATTATAGTTAAAATTCTAAAACTTTGATCATGGAAGGCTGTACACCAATGGCGTAGCCAAAGAGGTGGTAATGGGCCATGCCCCCCTCCCCCCATTGACTGTATTTTGAGCGCTGGACATTTAGGCACATGCACATTGACATAAAGGGCAAATGTAAACTGGGCCCGCGGTTACCTTTTTTGTAGTAAACTCGGCCCGGAAATTTTAAGTAGTGAAATAGGTAGATTGTAAACTCGGCCGGAAAATTTAAGATAATAAAAAAGGTCCGGTTGTAAACTCGGCCCGATAATTTTGATCAATAATATATAATTATCACGACATAATTTTATCTGCAAATAATAAATAACGTACTTATCTATAATATCTTATCGTGAACAATATTTTGTTCGAATGCTAAAATATATTTAAACATTGAGACAAATAATTTCATTTTCGTATTGGACTTTTGAAACGACGTTTCACTAGTGTTTAGTGTTTACACAACCGTCACGATGGCAAGCATAGTTGAGTCCCAATGTGGAAAACCACTTTTTGTTTTAGATAATTTTAAATATTCTAAAGTATCTCGTCCGTTAGCTTCAGGTTAAATAAAGTGGCGTTGTATAAATCGCAAATGTACAGCGTTTTTAAAAACCTTTGGAATAAATAATAATATTACGGAGAAAAATGATGATCATAAACACGAACCTGTCCTGGACCAAGTACTACAACGACAATGTGTTACCACCGTGGCCAAACGCAAAGCAATTGAGGATATCTGCAGTAGGCCAAATAAAATTTTTTGTAGTGCAGTAAATAAGGTACCTGACGCGCAAGATCTGCAAGTAAGTGATATTCGGTATGTTAAGAGGAATATGTACAACGCCAGAAGAAAGTCAATGCCTGCGCTACCGAAATCGATCGACGAAGTACATGAGGTATTAGAAAGTATGGAAATAGTAACAAATAGAAATATAAATTTTTTATTAATTAATGATAGACAAGAAAAAATAATCATTTTTAGCTGTGATACAAATTTAAAAACGCTTTGCACATCAAAATATATATATGTCGACGGAACTTTTTCATATTGTGCCAAGTTTTTTAAACAGATGTTTACAATACATGGTCACATAAATGGTCATTACATACCGCTTGTTTTTTGTTTATTAGCCGGAAAAACTACAGATAATTATATTTCTTGTTTAAAACACGAATTTACTTATTATTTTATCAAATAATACGTCATGATAAAAAATGGCCCCAGTTGCCGCTGCTTAATTAATAATAAAAAATACATTTTACTTACATATTTTATTTTCTATTATTATTTCGAAACTTTAAACTTATTTTTTAGTTTTTTACATACATTTATAATATGATATAGTAGGTATATCAAAAACAGAAAATTATCTTATTTTTAAAAAACTAAATTATTTACGAGAAAATCTTGAATATTTTGTTTTCATTAAATCTTCATAGTTTGGTTTTGGTTGAGGTGCTATTGTTTGAGGTATTGGTACAGTCTCAAATTCTGTTATTGTCGGTGTTATTTCTTTCATTTTTTTTTTATTTCTAACATAATTGTATGACGCCACTCGTCGTTACTAGGTTCATATTTGGTTTTTAAAACATATCGTCCAGCAGGTTTTGAATATACCATTTTGTCACCCAATTCTTTTTTATTTATATTATGATTATGGTCTAAAATGGCAATCATACTTCTCATGTGCATACCTTTATACTTTAAATGGATTCTTTTTGGCATATATTTTAAACGTAAGTTATGGTATGACTCTAATCGACCAGTGTGCACGAAGTTCTTTGCATGTTCCAAATCCTTTAGTAAATCTTTTGACATAATTATTTTCTTCAAAGCATAGTATGGCTCACTATCTTGATTTAACCATAATTTTGATCTAATTTCATTTTCTGTTATTTTTTCGTGTTGACATTGTTTTTTAGTACCATCTTCAACCCATTCGTGCTTATTAGAAATGTGATATAATACAGAAATAAATTTATCAACTAACAATTTTCCATTTCCTTCACACGTTTGGGCAGACCACCAAAGATGGTTGTTTGCATCAGGATACTTTTTTTCCAATGGTTTAAATCTCTTCATTAAGCTTTTACTCAAATGCCATATATCAAAACATTAATTATAAAATATTTTTTTTAGTAAAATATTGCTATTATCAAAAACTAAAGTCTTTATGGTAATATTTAAATAATTTAATACTTATTCTTACCCAGGTCCGTCCCGAGGGGGGGGGGTGTAGGGGGTAGGCCACCCCCCCACGACTAATCTAGTTGGGCCCAGTCGGCACATAGCTTAGCGATCCATTGAGTCGGCAATTTTAATAATATTCAATAATTATAATATTCAAGTATTTGAAAAAATATTTTATATTGCACAGTCAAATTATGAGTTAAAATATTCTCCTATGAAAATAAATATTACTACTTTATTTATAATTTTATAAGAATATCATAATTTAATAATAACTATTAACAGTATTAACTGATAAGTAAAGTAATAATAAAATGACAATGAAATATTGTCGTTCCATGCGAATGTGCTTGCTGCTCGATTCTCGATAACAATATGCTATAAATAGATAGTACAGGCTCTAATCTAAAAGATCTAGATTTAGTCCAAACTCAACTAGAGATTTTATTTAACATGTTACAAGATGATTCAAAAAATTTCGAATCCTTAATGGAAAAGTCTGAAGAAGTCAAACATATTTTAGCGTGTGCTAATTTATTATGTCGTTTGGCGTTAACTTCTCAAGTGACTGTTGCCTCAAATGAGAGGACATTCAGTAAATTAAAATTAGTGAAGACATTTCTTAGATCGACAATGAATGATGACCGGTTAAATTCCTTAGTAATATTAGGAATAGAGAAATTTTTTATTAAATTTAATATAAATTTAAATATATTATATTTAAATTTAAATTTTTAAATTTTTACCCACAAAATAATTAATAAATTATAAATTTGATAAATGTTGTCAAAATTTAAACTTTAAATGCTTATAAAAAAAAATTGTGCCTATGTATTTTTAATATTTTTCAACTGCTATTAGACCGATATATCAGGAGCCTTATATTAAATTTTCACGCTTTTTTACCCAACAAATAAAAATTTATTGATATTTATAGAAAAACAAAACTAAAAAAATTGAAAACTGACAATGTCCGTAAACAGCTCAAAAAGAGTCAAAATATTTTCAACATTTTATGGTGTATAGAAAATGCTAATATAAACATTCAGTGAAATTTTCAAGTATCTACAGTCATTCGTTTTTTAATTACAATAAAATAAGAAAATTGTTACATGAGAAATCGAGTAAATATCAAATGTTGTAAGAATATAAATTTCAGACGCTCATAAAAATTTAATTTAAGTTTCTTCTAGACATTTTTTTTTTTTTCGATAAAGGTAGAAAAACTTATGAGTAATCTTATATTACATTTTCAAATCTTAGATTTAAAAAGAAAAATTTTTATGAAATTTGCTATTTTTCGTGATTTTTCCGTATTTTGTCAAAATTTGAACTTTAAATGCATATAAATAAAAACTGTGACTAAGGATTTTTCATTTTTTTCATCTGCCTTTGAAATAATAACCTAGGAGCCTTCTATTAAATTTTCAAGCTTTTTTACTCAACAGATAAAATTTTATTGATATTTATAGAAAAAAAAACTAAAAAAATTGAAAACTGACAGTGGCCGTAAACAGCTCAAAAAGAGTCAAAATATTTTGTACATTTTATGGTGTATAGAAAATGCTAATATAAACATTCAGTCAAAATTTCATGTCCCTACGGTCATTTGTTTTAGAGTTGCACCAAAAACCAAAATCGATTTTCTTGAAAACAGATTTTGCGTAAAAATTCCCGTTTTTCCTTAATTTTTCTTTTGTTTTTACTTTTGACCCCCCCAAAGTACCAACTAGATTCACTTTCCTATCAGAAAAGTTACTATTGAAGAAAATCCAAGCACTTTTACTAGATATTGTAGACCAATTGAATATTAACAAATTAGCACAACAAAGGTCAAATTTAAAAGAACGTAGAATACAATTTTAACTGTTAATTTTTTTCAAAGTAATTGTTATATTAGTTTTATATTATTATGATTTTTGTTTACAAGGTTAATTTTAATAAGATTTAATAAGAATTATTTTATGTTTTATATATATTTAATATGTGTTAAAATATTTGTATTTGAATACCTACCCATCATGAGTATATTGTACATACCTTTTTTTATAATAAAATCTTTTATCTGGTTATTCATTATATATTTATAATTTATAAATAAAATTCAAAAACATGAAGTATGAAATGATAAGAAAAAAAAGTGGATGTCGCTCTGCTGTACAGTAGGTTACAAGTGGGTCACTGTAATGGATGGTGTTAAATTTGAATTCAATGATATAATATCATTGTATAAGAAAAACGATTCTGAGCGAAAACGGTCAGTCAGCCTATGATTTTACCAAGTATATTTGATGATATTATTGTGAATAAAGTAATTTATATATAACCTATTTACGTGGAGCCTTGTTTTAAATTTTCAATCCTTAGCCATAAAAGTTAAAAATTTATAAATTTTTAACCACAAAATAATTAATAAATTATAAATTTGATAAATGTTGTCAAAATTTGAACTTTAAATGCTTTTAAAAAAAAATTGTGCCTATGTATTTTTAATATTTTTCAACTGCTATTAGACCGATATATCAGGAGCCTTATATTAAATTTTCACGCTTTTTTACCCAACAAATAAAAATTTATTGATATTTATAGAAAAACAAAACTAAAAAAATTGAAAACTGACAATGTCCGTAAACAGCTCAAAAAGAGTCAAAATATTTTCAACATTTTATGGTGTATAGAAAATGCTAATATAAACATTCAGTGAAATTTTCAAGTATCTACAGTCATTCGTTTTTTAATTACAATAAAATAAGAAAATTGTTACATGAGAAATCGAGTAAATATCAAATGTTGTAAGAATATAAATTTCAGACGCTCATAAAAATTTAATTTAAGTTTCTTCTAGACATTTTTTTTTTTTTCGATAAAGGTAGAAAAACTTATGAGTAATCTTATATTACATTTTCAAATCTTAGATTTAAAAAGAAAAATTTTTATGAAATTTGCTATTTTTCGTGATTTTTCCGTATTTTGTCAAAATTTGAACTTTAAATGCATATAAATAAAAACTGTGACTAAGGATTTTTCATTTTTTTCATCTGCCTTTGAAATAATAACCTAGGAGCCTTCTATTAAATTTTCAAGCTTTTTTACTCAACAGATAAAATTTTATTGATATTTATAGAAAAAAAAACTAAAAAAATTGAAAACTGACAGTGGCCGTAAACAGCTCAAAAAGAGTCAAAATATTTTGTACATTTTATGGTGTATAGAAAATGCTAATATAAACATTCAGTCAAAATTTCATGTCCCTACGGTCATTTGTTTTAGAGTTGCACCAAAAACCAAAATCGATTTTCTTGAAAACAGATTTTGCGTAAAAATTCCCGTTTTTCCTTAATTTTTCTTTTGTTTTTACTTTTGACCCCCCCAAAGTACCAACTAGATTCACTTTCCTATCAGAAAAGTTACTATTGAAGAAAATCCAAGCACTTTTACTAGATATTGTAGACCAATTGAATATTAACAAATTAGCACAACAAAGGTCAAATTTAAAAGAACGTAGAATACAATTTTAACTGTTAATTTTTTTCAAAGTAATTGTTATATTAGTTTTATATTATTATGATTTTTGTTTACAAGGTTAATTTTAATAAGATTTAATAAGAATTATTTTATGTTTTATATATATTTAATATGTGTTAAAATATTTGTATTTGAATACCTACCCATCATGAGTATATTGTACATACCTTTTTTTATAATAAAATCTTTTATCTGGTTATTCATTATATATTTATAATTTATAAATAAAATTCAAAAACATGAAGTATGAAATGATAAGAAAAAAAAGTGGATGTCGCTCTGCTGTACAGTAGGTTACAAGTGGGTCACTGTAATGGATGGTGTTAAATTTGAATTCAATGATATAATATCATTGTATAAGAAAAACGATTCTGAGCGAAAACGGTCAGTCAGCCTATGATTTTACCAAGTATATTTGATGATATTATTGTGAATAAAGTAATTTATATATAACCTATTTACGTGGAGCCTTGTTTTAAATTTTCAATCCTTAGCCATAAAAGTTAAAAATTTATAAATTTTTAACCACAAAATAATTAATAAATTATAAATTTGATAAATGTTGTCAAAATTTGAACTTTAAATGCTTTTAAAAAAAAATTGTGCCTATGTATTTTTAATATTTTTCAACTGCTATTAGACCGATATATCAGGAGCCTTATATTAAATTTTCACGCTTTTTTACCCAACAAATAAAAATTTATTGATATTTATAGAAAAACAAAACTAAAAAAATTGAAAACTGACAATGTCCGTAAACAGCTCAAAAAGAGTCAAAATATTTTCAACATTTTATGGTGTATAGAAAATGCTAATATAAACATTCAGTGAAATTTTCAAGTATCTACAGTCATTCGTTTTTTAATTACAATAAAATAAGAAAATTGTTACATGAGAAATCGAGTAAATATCAAATGTTGTAAGAATATAAATTTCAGACGCTCATAAAAATTTAATTTAAGTTTCTTCTAGACATTTTTTTTTTTTTCGATAAAGGTAGAAAAACTTATGAGTAATCTTATATTACATTTTCAAATCTTAGATTTAAAAAGAAAAATTTTTATGAAATTTGCTATTTTTCGTAATTTTTCCGTATTTTGTCAAAATTTGAACTTTAAATGCATATAAATAAAAACTGTGACTAAGGATTTTTCATTTTTTTCATCTGCCTTTGAAATAATAACCTAGGAGCCTTCTATTAAATTTTCAAGCTTTTTTACTCAACAGATAAAATTTTATTGATATTTATAGAAAAAAAAACTAAAAAAATTGAAAACTGACAGTGGCCGTAAACAGCTCAAAAAGAGTCAAAATATTTTGTACATTTTATGGTGTATAGAAAATGCTAATATAAACATTCAGTCAAAATTTCATGTCCCTACGGTCATTTGTTTTAGAGTTGCACCAAAAACCAAAATCGATTTTCTTGAAAACAGATTTTGCGTAAAAATTCCCGTTTTTCCTTAATTTTTCTTTTGTTTTTACTTTTGACCCCCCCAAAGTACCAACTAGATTCACTTTCCTATCAGAAAAGTTACTATTGAAGAAAATCCAAGCACTTTTACTAGATATTGTAGACCAATTGAATATTAACAAATTAGCACAACAAAGGTCAAATTTAAAAGAACGTAGAATACAATTTTAACTGTTAATTTTTTTCAAAGTAATTGTTATATTAGTTTTATATTATTATGATTTTTGTTTACAAGGTTAATTTTAATAAGATTTAATAAGAATTATTTTATGTTTTATATATATTTAATATGTGTTAAAATATTTGTATTTGAATACCTACCCATCATGAGTATATTGTACATACCTTTTTTTATAATAAAATCTTTTATCTGGTTATTCATTATATATTTATAATTTATAAATAAAATTCAAAAACATGAAGTATGAAATGATAAGAAAAAAAAGTGGATGTCGCTCTGCTGTACAGTAGGTTACAAGTGGGTCACTGTAATGGATGGTGTTAAATTTGAATTCAATGATATAATATCATTGTATAAGAAAAACGATTCTGAGCGAAAACGGTCAGTCAGCCTATGATTTTACCAAGTATATTTGATGATATTATTGTGAATAAAGTAATTTATATATAACCTATTTACGTGGAGCCTTGTTTTAAATTTTCAATCCTTAGCCATAAAAGTTAAAAATTTATAAATTTTTAACCACAAAATAATTAATAAATTATAAATTTGATAAATGTTGTCAAAATTTGAACTTTAAATGCTTTTAAAAAAAAATTGTGCCTATGTATTTTTAATATTTTTCAACTGCTATTAGACCGATATATCAGGAGCCTTATATTAAATTTTCACGCTTTTTTACCCAACAAATAAAAATTTATTGATATTTATAGAAAAACAAAACTAAAAAAATTGAAAACTGACAATGTCCGTAAACAGCTCAAAAAGAGTCAAAATATTTTCAACATTTTATGGTGTATAGAAAATGCTAATATAAACATTCAGTGAAATTTTCAAGTATCTACAGTCATTCGTTTTTTAATTACAATAAAATAAGAAAATTGTTACATGAGAAATCGAGTAAATATCAAATGTTGTAAGAATATAAATTTCAGACGCTCATAAAAATTTAATTTAAGTTTCTTCTAGACATTTTTTTTTTTTTCGATAAAGGTAGAAAAACTTATGAGTAATCTTATATTACATTTTCAAATCTTAGATTTAAAAAGAAAAATTTTTATGAAATTTGCTATTTTTCGTAATTTTTCCGTATTTTGTCAAAATTTGAACTTTAAATGCATATAAATAAAAACTGTGACTAAGGATTTTTCATTTTTTTCATCTGCCTTTGAAATAATAACCTAGGAGCCTTCTATTAAATTTTCAAGCTTTTTTACTCAACAGATAAAATTTTATTGATATTTATAGAAAAAAAAAACTAAAAAAATTGAAAACTGACAGTGGCCGTAAACAGCTCAAAAAGAGTCAAAATATTTTGTACATTTTATGGTGTATAGAAAATGCTAATATAAACATTCAGTCAAAATTTCATGTCCCTACGGTCATTTGTTTTAGAGTTGCACCAAAAACCAAAATCGATTTTCTTGAAAACAGATTTTGCGTAAAAATTCCCGTTTTTCCTTAATTTTTCTTTTGTTTTTACTTTTGACCCCCCCAAAGTACCAACTAGATTCACTTTCCTATCAGAAAAGTTACTATTGAAGAAAATCCAAGCACTTTTACTAGATATTGTAGACCAATTGAATATTAACAAATTAGCACAACAAAGGTCAAATTTAAAAGAACGTAGAATACAATTTTAACTGTTAATTTTTTTCAAAGTAATTGTTATATTAGTTTTATATTATTATGATTTTTGTTTACAAGGTTAATTTTAATAAGATTTAATAAGAATTATTTTATGTTTTATATATATTTAATATGTGTTAAAATATTTGTATTTGAATACCTACCCATCATGAGTATATTGTACATACCTTTTTTTATAATAAAATCTTTTATCTGGTTATTCATTATATATTTATAATTTATAAATAAAATTCAAAAACATGAAGTATGAAATGATAAGAAAAAAAAGTGGATGTCGCTCTGCTGTACAGTAGGTTACAAGTGGGTCACTGTAATGGATGGTGTTAAATTTGAATTCAATGATATAATATCATTGTATAAGAAAAACGATTCTGAGCGAAAACGGTCAGTCAGCCTATGATTTTACCAAGTATATTTGATGATATTATTGTGAATAAAGTAATTTATATATAACCTATTTACGTGGAGCCTTGTTTTAAATTTTCAATCCTTAGCCATAAAAGTTAAAAATTTATAAATTTTTAACCACAAAATAATTAATAAATTATAAATTTGATAAATGTTGTCAAAATTTGAACTTTAAATGCTTTTAAAAAAAAATTGTGCCTATGTATTTTTAATATTTTTCAACTGCTATTAGACCGATATATCAGGAGCCTTATATTAAATTTTCACGCTTTTTTACCCAACAAATAAAAATTTATTGATATTTATAGAAAAACAAAACTAAAAAAATTGAAAACTGACAATGTCCGTAAACAGCTCAAAAAGAGTCAAAATATTTTCAACATTTTATGGTGTATAGAAAATGCTAATATAAACATTCAGTGAAATTTTCAAGTATCTACAGTCATTCGTTTTTTAATTACAATAAAATAAGAAAATTGTTACATGAGAAATCGAGTAAATATCAAATGTTGTAAGAATATAAATTTCAGACGCTCATAAAAATTTAATTTAAGTTTCTTCTAGACATTTTTTTTTTTTTCGATAAAGGTAGAAAAACTTATGAGTAATCTTATATTACATTTTCAAATCTTAGATTTAAAAAGAAAAATTTTTATGAAATTTGCTATTTTTCGTGATTTTTCCGTATTTTGTCAAAATTTGAACTTTAAATGCATATAAATAAAAACTGTGACTAAGGATTTTTCATTTTTTTCATCTGCCTTTGAAATAATAACCTAGGAGCCTTCTATTAAATTTTCAAGCTTTTTTACTCAACAGATAAAATTTTATTGATATTTATAGAAAAAAAAACTAAAAAAATTGAAAACTGACAGTGGCCGTAAACAGCTCAAAAAGAGTCAAAATATTTTGTACATTTTATGGTGTATAGAAAATGCTAATATAAACATTCAGTCAAAATTTCATGTCCCTACGGTCATTTGTTTTAGAGTTGCACCAAAAACCAAAATCGATTTTCTTGAAAACAGATTTTGCGTAAAAATTCCCGTTTTTCCTTAATTTTTCTTTTGTTTTTACTTTTGACCCCCCCAAAGTACCAACTAGATTCACTTTCCTATCAGAAAAGTTACTATTGAAGAAAATCCAAGCACTTTTACTAGATATTGTAGACCAATTGAATATTAACAAATTAGCACAACAAAGGTCAAATTTAAAAGAACGTAGAATACAATTTTAACTGTTAATTTTTTTCAAAGTAATTGTTATATTAGTTTTATATTATTATGATTTTTGTTTACAAGGTTAATTTTAATAAGATTTAATAAGAATTATTTTATGTTTTATATATATTTAATATGTGTTAAAATATTTGTATTTGAATACCTACCCATCATGAGTATATTGTACATACCTTTTTTTATAATAAAATCTTTTATCTGGTTATTCATTATATATTTATAATTTATAAATAAAATTCAAAAACATGAAGTATGAAATGATAAGAAAAAAAAGTGGATGTCGCTCTGCTGTACAGTAGGTTACAAGTGGGTCACTGTAATGGATGGTGTTAAATTTGAATTCAATGATATAATATCATTGTATAAGAAAAACGATTCTGAGCGAAAACGGTCAGTCAGCCTATGATTTTACCAAGTATATTTGATGATATTATTGTGAATAAAGTAATTTATATATAACCTATTTACGTGGAGCCTTGTTTTAAATTTTCAATCCTTAGCCATAAAAGTTAAAAATTTATAAATTTTTAACCACAAAATAATTAATAAATTATAAATTTGATAAATGTTGTCAAAATTTGAACTTTAAATGCTTTTAAAAAAAAATTGTGCCTATGTATTTTTAATATTTTTCAACTGCTATTAGACCGATATATCAGGAGCCTTATATTAAATTTTCACGCTTTTTTACCCAACAAATAAAAATTTATTGATATTTATAGAAAAACAAAACTAAAAAAATTGAAAACTGACAATGTCCGTAAACAGCTCAAAAAGAGTCAAAATATTTTCAACATTTTATGGTGTATAGAAAATGCTAATATAAACATTCAGTGAAATTTTCAAGTATCTACAGTCATTCGTTTTTTAATTACAATAAAATAAGAAAATTGTTACATGAGAAATCGAGTAAATATCAAATGTTGTAAGAATATAAATTTCAGACGCTCATAAAAATTTAATTTAAGTTTCTTCTAGACATTTTTTTTTTTTTCGATAAAGGTAGAAAAACTTATGAGTAATCTTATATTACATTTTCAAATCTTAGATTTAAAAAGAAAAATTTTTATGAAATTTGCTATTTTTCGTGATTTTTCCGTATTTTGTCAAAATTTGAACTTTAAATGCATATAAATAAAAACTGTGACTAAGGATTTTTCATTTTTTTCATCTGCCTTTGAAATAATAACCTAGGAGCCTTCTATTAAATTTTCAAGCTTTTTTACTCAACAGATAAAATTTTATTGATATTTATAGAAAAAAAAACTAAAAAAATTGAAAACTGACAGTGGCCGTAAACAGCTCAAAAAGAGTCAAAATATTTTGTACATTTTATGGTGTATAGAAAATGCTAATATAAACATTCAGTCAAAATTTCATGTCCCTACGGTCATTTGTTTTAGAGTTGCACCAAAAACCAAAATCGATTTTCTTGAAAACAGATTTTGCGTAAAAATTCCCGTTTTTCCTTAATTTTTCTTTTGTTTTTACTTTTGACCCCCCCAAAGTACCAACTAGATTCACTTTCCTATCAGAAAAGTTACTATTGAAGAAAATCCAAGCACTTTTACTAGATATTGTAGACCAATTGAATATTAACAAATTAGCACAACAAAGGTCAAATTTAAAAGAACGTAGAATACAATTTTAACTGTTAATTTTTTTCAAAGTAATTGTTATATTAGTTTTATATTATTATGATTTTTGTTTACAAGGTTAATTTTAATAAGATTTAATAAGAATTATTTTATGTTTTATATATATTTAATATGTGTTAAAATATTTGTATTTGAATACCTACCCATCATGAGTATATTGTACATACCTTTTTTTATAATAAAATCTTTTATCTGGTTATTCATTATATATTTATAATTTATAAATAAAATTCAAAAACATGAAGTATGAAATGATAAGAAAAAAAAGTGGATGTCGCTCTGCTGTACAGTAGGTTACAAGTGGGTCACTGTAATGGATGGTGTTAAATTTGAATTCAATGATATAATATCATTGTATAAGAAAAACGATTCTGAGCGAAAACGGTCAGTCAGCCTATGATTTTACCAAGTATATTTGATGATATTATTGTGAATAAAGTAATTTATATATAACCTATTTACGTGGAGCCTTGTTTTAAATTTTCAATCCTTAGCCATAAAAGTTAAAAATTTATAAATTTTTAACCACAAAATAATTAATAAATTATAAATTTGATAAATGTTGTCAAAATTTGAACTTTAAATGCTTTTAAAAAAAAATTGTGCCTATGTATTTTTAATATTTTTCAACTGCTATTAGACCGATATATCAGGAGCCTTATATTAAATTTTCACGCTTTTTTACCCAACAAATAAAAATTTATTGATATTTATAGAAAAACAAAACTAAAAAAATTGAAAACTGACAATGTCCGTAAACAGCTCAAAAAGAGTCAAAATATTTTCAACATTTTATGGTGTATAGAAAATGCTAATATAAACATTCAGTGAAATTTTCAAGTATCTACAGTCATTCGTTTTTTAATTACAATAAAATAAGAAAATTGTTACATGAGAAATCGAGTAAATATCAAATGTTGTAAGAATATAAATTTCAGACGCTCATAAAAATTTAATTTAAGTTTCTTCTAGACATTTTTTTTTTTTTCGATAAAGGTAGAAAAACTTATGAGTAATCTTATATTACATTTTCAAATCTTAGATTTAAAAAGAAAAATTTTTATGAAATTTGCTATTTTTCGTGATTTTTCCGTATTTTGTCAAAATTTGAACTTTAAATGCATATAAATAAAAACTGTGACTAAGGATTTTTCATTTTTTTCATCTGCCTTTGAAATAATAACCTAGGAGCCTTCTATTAAATTTTCAAGCTTTTTTACTCAACAGATAAAATTTTATTGATATTTATAGAAAAAAAAACTAAAAAAATTGAAAACTGACAGTGGCCGTAAACAGCTCAAAAAGAGTCAAAATATTTTGTACATTTTATGGTGTATAGAAAATGCTAATATAAACATTCAGTCAAAATTTCATGTCCCTACGGTCATTTGTTTTAGAGTTGCACCAAAAACCAAAATCGATTTTCTTGAAAACAGATTTTGCGTAAAAATTCCCGTTTTTCCTTAATTTTTCTTTTGTTTTTACTTTTGACCCCCCCAAAGTACCAACTAGATTCACTTTCCTATCAGAAAAGTTACTATTGAAGAAAATCCAAGCACTTTTACTAGATATTGTAGACCAATTGAATATTAACAAATTAGCACAACAAAGGTCAAATTTAAAAGAACGTAGAATACAATTTTAACTGTTAATTTTTTTCAAAGTAATTGTTATATTAGTTTTATATTATTATGATTTTTGTTTACAAGGTTAATTTTAATAAGATTTAATAAGAATTATTTTATGTTTTATATATATTTAATATGTGTTAAAATATTTGTATTTGAATACCTACCCATCATGAGTATATTGTACATACCTTTTTTTATAATAAAATCTTTTATCTGGTTATTCATTATATATTTATAATTTATAAATAAAATTCAAAAACATGAAGTATGAAATGATAAGAAAAAAAAGTGGATGTCGCTCTGCTGTACAGTAGGTTACAAGTGGGTCACTGTAATGGATGGTGTTAAATTTGAATTCAATGATATAATATCATTGTATAAGAAAAACGATTCTGAGCGAAAACGGTCAGTCAGCCTATGATTTTACCAAGTATATTTGATGATATTATTGTGAATAAAGTAATTTATATATAACCTATTTACGTGGAGCCTTGTTTTAAATTTTCAATCCTTAGCCATAAAAGTTAAAAATTTATAAATTTTTAACCACAAAATAATTAATAAATTATAAATTTGATAAATGTTGTCAAAATTTGAACTTTAAATGCTTTTAAAAAAAAATTGTGCCTATGTATTTTTAATATTTTTCAACTGCTATTAGACCGATATATCAGGAGCCTTATATTAAATTTTCACGCTTTTTTACCCAACAAATAAAAATTTATTGATATTTATAGAAAAACAAAACTAAAAAAATTGAAAACTGACAATGTCCGTAAACAGCTCAAAAAGAGTCAAAATATTTTCAACATTTTATGGTGTATAGAAAATGCTAATATAAACATTCAGTGAAATTTTCAAGTATCTACAGTCATTCGTTTTTTAATTACAATAAAATAAGAAAATTGTTACATGAGAAATCGAGTAAATATCAAATGTTGTAAGAATATAAATTTCAGACGCTCATAAAAATTTAATTTAAGTTTCTTCTAGACATTTTTTTTTTTTTCGATAAAGGTAGAAAAACTTATGAGTAATCTTATATTACATTTTCAAATCTTAGATTTAAAAAGAAAAATTTTTATGAAATTTGCTATTTTTCGTGATTTTTCCGTATTTTGTCAAAATTTGAACTTTAAATGCATATAAATAAAAACTGTGACTAAGGATTTTTCATTTTTTTCATCTGCCTTTGAAATAATAACCTAGGAGCCTTCTATTAAATTTTCAAGCTTTTTTACTCAACAGATAAAATTTTATTGATATTTATAGAAAAAAAAACTAAAAAAATTGAAAACTGACAGTGGCCGTAAACAGCTCAAAAAGAGTCAAAATATTTTGTACATTTTATGGTGTATAGAAAATGCTAATATAAACATTCAGTCAAAATTTCATGTCCCTACGGTCATTTGTTTTAGAGTTGCACCAAAAACCAAAATCGATTTTCTTGAAAACAGATTTTGCGTAAAAATTCCCGTTTTTCCTTAATTTTTCTTTTGTTTTTACTTTTGACCCCCCCAAAGTACCAACTAGATTCACTTTCCTATCAGAAAAGTTACTATTGAAGAAAATCCAAGCACTTTTACTGTCCTAAAAGGTGATAACAGACACAAAAAAAAATTTTAAAAAAAAAGAAAAGAAAAAACACACATCATTGTAAAATTAATACATTCATAGTTCCACTCAGAATCTAAAAGGTGGGAAAGTGGATGTCACTCTGCTATACACCTATACCTAAACAGTATAGGTTACAAGTGGGTCACTGTATAATGGATGGTATTAAATTTGAATTCAATATTTTTATTGCATATACATATATCATATTTGTATACGAAAAACGATTCTGAGCGGAGACGGTTTGTCAGTGTGGATATTACGTTTACACCTATTGTTATTAATACGATAGCCGGTAAGTTGAATTAATATTATAAAATTACAATAAAATAACTAAAACCGTTATTCTTTGTTATTTAATATGTAATTTCATCCAAATTTTAACATAAAATAACTATAAAAAAAACTGTGTTTTTATATTTTTGAGATTTTTTGGTAACAGAATTAATAACTTACGTCGTACACTGGAACCTTGTTTTAAATTTTCAATCCTTAGGTATAAAAGTTGAACATTTATACATTTTTAACTACAAAATCGTTTTTAAATTTAAAATTTGATAAATGTTGTCAAAAATCGAACTTTAAATGCTTATAACAAATAATTCTGCCAATGTATTTTTAATATTTTTCAACTACTAGGTATTGTAACAATATGTTAGGAACCTTGTATTAATATTCTACGCTTTTTGACCCAACAAATAAATTTTAATATTTTATTGACATTTATAGAAAAAAAACTAAACAAATTAAAAATTTTAAATGTCCGTTAACAGCTCAAAACGAATCAAAAACAATTTCATGGAAGACATTTTATTTAATTTCAAAATTACAATTTTCACTTTGTATATTTTATTATTGTAACCGATAAGATTATTATACAAATTGCGTGAAATAAACTTACTAACGCATCGTTCGACGCACTTATCTAGGAACAGTGCAAATTAAATATGTTTAAATGTTTATGCGTTATGCAAGGAGGTTATACTATAACGTGTATTTATATTATATATTTATAATTTATAAATAAAACTCAAAAACATATATCAGGAGCCTTATATTAAATTTTCACGCTTTTTTACCCAACAAATAAAAATTTATTGATATTTATAGAAAAACAAAACTAAAAAAATTGAAAACTGACAATGTCCGTAAACAGCTCAAAAAGAGTCAAAATATTTTCAACATTTTATGGTGTATAGAAAATGCTAATATAAACATTCAGTGAAATTTTCAAGTATCTACAGTCATTCGTTTTTTAATTACAATAAAATAAGAAAATTGTTACATGAGAAATCGAGTAAATATCAAATGTTGTAAGAATATAAATTTCAGACGCTCATAAAAATTTAATTTAAGTTTCTTCTAGACATTTTTTTTTTTTTTGATAAAGGTAGAAAAACTTATGAGTAATCTTATATTACATTTTCAAATCTTAGATTTAAAAAGAAAAATTTTTATGAAATTTGCTATTTTTCGTGATTTTTCCGTATTTTGTCAAAATTTGAACTTTAAATGCATATAAATAAAAACTGTGACTAAGGATTTTTCATTTTTTTCATCTGCCTTTGAAATAATAACCTAGGAGCCTTCTATTAAATTTTCAAGCTTTTTTACTCAACAGATAAAATTTTATTGATATTTATAGAAAAAAAAACTAAAAAAATTGAAAACTGACAGTGGCCGTAAACAGCTCAAAAAGAGTCAAAATATTTTGTACATTTTATGGTGTATAGAAAATGCTAATATAAACATTCAGTCAAAATTTCATGTCCCTACGGTCATTTGTTTTAGAGTTGCACCAAAAACCAAAATCGATTTTCTTGAAAACAGATTTTGCGTAAAAATTCCCGTTTTTCCTTAATTTTTCTTTTGTTTTTACTTTTGACCCCCCCAAAGTACCAACTAGATTCACTTTCCTATCAGAAAAGTTACTATTGAAGAAAATCCAAGCACTTTTACTAGATATTGTAGACCAATTGAATATTAACAAATTAGCACAACAAAGGTCAAATTTAAAAGAACGTAGAATACAATTTTAACTGTTAATTTTTTTCAAAGTAATTGTTATATTAGTTTTATATTATTATGATTTTTGTTTACAAGGTTAATTTTAATAAGATTTAATAAGAATTATTTTATGTTTTATATATATTTAATATGTGTTAAAATATTTGTATTTGAATACCTACCCATCATGAGTATATTGTACATACCTTTTTTTATAATAAAATCTTTTATCTGGTTATTCATTATATATTTATAATTTATAAATAAAATTCAAAAACATGAAGTATGAAATGATAAGAAAAAAAAGTGGATGTCGCTCTGCTGTACAGTAGGTTACAAGTGGGTCACTGTAATGGATGGTGTTAAATTTGAATTCAATGATATAATATCATTGTATAAGAAAAACGATTCTGAGCGAAAACGGTCAGTCAGCCTATGATTTTACCAAGTATATTTGATGATATTATTGTGAATAAAGTAATTTATATATAACCTATTTACGTGGAGCCTTGTTTTAAATTTTCAATCCTTAGCCATAAAAGTTAAAAATTTATAAATTTTTAACCACAAAATAATTAATAAATTATAAATTTGATAAATGTTGTCAAAATTTGAACTTTAAATGCTTTTAAAAAAAAATTGTGCCTATGTATTTTTAATATTTTTCAACTGCTATTAGACCGATATATCAGGAGCCTTATATTAAATTTTCACGCTTTTTTACCCAACAAATAAAAATTTATTGATATTTATAGAAAAACAAAACTAAAAAAATTGAAAACTGACAATGTCCGTAAACAGCTCAAAAAGAGTCAAAATATTTTCAACATTTTATGGTGTATAGAAAATGCTAATATAAACATTCAGTGAAATTTTCAAGTATCTACAGTCATTCGTTTTTTAATTACAATAAAATAAGAAAATTGTTACATGAGAAATCGAGTAAATATCAAATGTTGTAAGAATATAAATTTCAGACGCTCATAAAAATTTAATTTAAGTTTCTTCTAGACATTTTTTTTTTTTTCGATAAAGGTAGAAAAACTTATGAGTAATCTTATATTACATTTTCAAATCTTAGATTTAAAAAGAAAAATTTTTATGAAATTTGCTATTTTTCGTGATTTTTCCGTATTTTGTCAAAATTTGAACTTTAAATGCATATAAATAAAAACTGTGACTAAGGATTTTTCATTTTTTTCATCTGCCTTTGAAATAATAACCTAGGAGCCTTCTATTAAATTTTCAAGCTTTTTTACTCAACAGATAAAATTTTATTGATATTTATAGAAAAAAAAACTAAAAAAATTGAAAACTGACAGTGGCCGTAAACAGCTCAAAAAGAGTCAAAATATTTTGTACATTTTATGGTGTATAGAAAATGCTAATATAAACATTCAGTCAAAATTTCATGTCCCTACGGTCATTTGTTTTAGAGTTGCACCAAAAACCAAAATCGATTTTCTTGAAAACAGATTTTGCGTAAAAATTCCCGTTTTTCCTTAATTTTTCTTTTGTTTTTACTTTTGACCCCCCCAAAGTACCAACTAGATTCACTTTCCTATCAGAAAAGTTACTATTGAAGAAAATCCAAGCACTTTTACTAGATATTGTAGACCAATTGAATATTAACAAATTAGCACAACAAAGGTCAAATTTAAAAGAACGTAGAATACAATTTTAACTGTTAATTTTTTTCAAAGTAATTGTTATATTAGTTTTATATTATTATGATTTTTGTTTACAAGGTTAATTTTAATAAGATTTAATAAGAATTATTTTATGTTTTATATATATTTAATATGTGTTAAAATATTTGTATTTGAATACCTACCCATCATGAGTATATTGTACATACCTTTTTTTATAATAAAATCTTTTATCTGGTTATTCATTATATATTTATAATTTATAAATAAAATTCAAAAACATGAAGTATGAAATGATAAGAAAAAAAAGTGGATGTCGCTCTGCTGTACAGTAGGTTACAAGTGGGTCACTGTAATGGATGGTGTTAAATTTGAATTCAATGATATAATATCATTGTATAAGAAAAACGATTCTGAGCGAAAACGGTCAGTCAGCCTATGATTTTACCAAGTATATTTGATGATATTATTGTGAATAAAGTAATTTATATATAACCTATTTACGTGGAGCCTTGTTTTAAATTTTCAATCCTTAGCCATAAAAGTTAAAAATTTATAAATTTTTAACCACAAAATAATTAATAAATTATAAATTTGATAAATGTTGTCAAAATTTGAACTTTAAATGCTTTTAAAAAAAAATTGTGCCTATGTATTTTTAATATTTTTCAACTGCTATTAGACCGATATATCAGGAGCCTTATATTAAATTTTCACGCTTTTTTACCCAACAAATAAAAATTTATTGATATTTATAGAAAAACAAAACTAAAAAAATTGAAAACTGACAATGTCCGTAAACAGCTCAAAAAGAGTCAAAATATTTTCAACATTTTATGGTGTATAGAAAATGCTAATATAAACATTCAGTGAAATTTTCAAGTATCTACAGTCATTCGTTTTTTAATTACAATAAAATAAGAAAATTGTTACATGAGAAATCGAGTAAATATCAAATGTTGTAAGAATATAAATTTCAGACGCTCATAAAAATTTAATTTAAGTTTCTTCTAGACATTTTTTTTTTTTTCGATAAAGGTAGAAAAACTTATGAGTAATCTTATATTACATTTTCAAATCTTAGATTTAAAAAGAAAAATTTTTATGAAATTTGCTATTTTTCGTAATTTTTCCGTATTTTGTCAAAATTTGAACTTTAAATGCATATAAATAAAAACTGTGACTAAGGATTTTTCATTTTTTTCATCTGCCTTTGAAATAATAACCTAGGAGCCTTCTATTAAATTTTCAAGCTTTTTTACTCAACAGATAAAATTTTATTGATATTTATAGAAAAAAAAACTAAAAAAATTGAAAACTGACAGTGGCCGTAAACAGCTCAAAAAGAGTCAAAATATTTTGTACATTTTATGGTGTATAGAAAATGCTAATATAAACATTCAGTCAAAATTTCATGTCCCTACGGTCATTTGTTTTAGAGTTGCACCAAAAACCAAAATCGATTTTCTTGAAAACAGATTTTGCGTAAAAATTCCCGTTTTTCCTTAATTTTTCTTTTGTTTTTACTTTTGACCCCCCCAAAGTACCAACTAGATTCACTTTCCTATCAGAAAAGTTACTATTGAAGAAAATCCAAGCACTTTTACTAGATATTGTAGACCAATTGAATATTAACAAATTAGCACAACAAAGGTCAAATTTAAAAGAACGTAGAATACAATTTTAACTGTTAATTTTTTTCAAAGTAATTGTTATATTAGTTTTATATTATTATGATTTTTGTTTACAAGGTTAATTTTAATAAGATTTAATAAGAATTATTTTATGTTTTATATATATTTAATATGTGTTAAAATATTTGTATTTGAATACCTACCCATCATGAGTATATTGTACATACCTTTTTTTATAATAAAATCTTTTATCTGGTTATTCATTATATATTTATAATTTATAAATAAAATTCAAAAACATGAAGTATGAAATGATAAGAAAAAAAAGTGGATGTCGCTCTGCTGTACAGTAGGTTACAAGTGGGTCACTGTAATGGATGGTGTTAAATTTGAATTCAATGATATAATATCATTGTATAAGAAAAACGATTCTGAGCGAAAACGGTCAGTCAGCCTATGATTTTACCAAGTATATTTGATGATATTATTGTGAATAAAGTAATTTATATATAACCTATTTACGTGGAGCCTTGTTTTAAATTTTCAATCCTTAGCCATAAAAGTTAAAAATTTATAAATTTTTAACCACAAAATAATTAATAAATTATAAATTTGATAAATGTTGTCAAAATTTGAACTTTAAATGCTTTTAAAAAAAAATTGTGCCTATGTATTTTTAATATTTTTCAACTGCTATTAGACCGATATATCAGGAGCCTTATATTAAATTTTCACGCTTTTTTACCCAACAAATAAAAATTTATTGATATTTATAGAAAAACAAAACTAAAAAAATTGAAAACTGACAATGTCCGTAAACAGCTCAAAAAGAGTCAAAATATTTTCAACATTTTATGGTGTATAGAAAATGCTAATATAAACATTCAGTGAAATTTTCAAGTATCTACAGTCATTCGTTTTTTAATTACAATAAAATAAGAAAATTGTTACATGAGAAATCGAGTAAATATCAAATGTTGTAAGAATATAAATTTCAGACAATCATAAAAATTTAATTTAAGTTTCTTCTAGACATTTTTTTTTTTTTCGATAAAGGTAGAAAAACTTATGAGTAATCTTATATTACATTTTCAAATCTTAGATTTAAAAAGAAAAATTTTTATGAAATTTGCTATTTTTCGTGATTTTTCCGTATTTTGTCAAAATTTGAACTTTAAATGCATATAAATAAAAACTGTGACTAAGGATTTTTCATTTTTTTCATCTGCCTTTGAAATAATAACCTAGGAGCCTTCTATTAAATTTTCAAGCTTTTTTACTCAACAGATAAAATTTTATTGATATTTATAGAAAAAAAAACTAAAAAAATTGAAAACTGACAGTGGCCGTAAACAGCTCAAAAAGAGTCAAAATATTTTGTACATTTTATGGTGTATAGAAAATGCTAATATAAACATTCAGTCAAAATTTCATGTCCCTACGGTCATTTGTTTTAGAGTTGCACCAAAAACCAAAATCGATTTTCTTGAAAACAGATTTTGCGTAAAAATTCCCGTTTTTCCTTAATTTTTCTTTTGTTTTTACTTTTGACCCCCCCAAAGTACCAACTAGATTCACTTTCCTATCAGAAAAGTTACTATTGAAGAAAATCCAAGCACTTTTACTAGATATTGTAGACCAATTGAATATTAACAAATTAGCACAACAAAGGTCAAATTTAAAAGAACGTAGAATACAATTTTAACTGTTAATTTTTTTCAAAGTAATTGTTATATTAGTTTTATATTATTATGATTTTTGTTTACAAGGTTAATTTTAATAAGATTTAATAAGAATTATTTTATGTTTTATATATATTTAATATGTGTTAAAATATTTGTATTTGAATACCTACCCATCATGAGTATATTGTACATACCTTTTTTTATAATAAAATCTTTTATCTGGTTATTCATTATATATTTATAATTTATAAATAAAATTCAAAAACATGAAGTATGAAATGATAAGAAAAAAAAGTGGATGTCGCTCTGCTGTACAGTAGGTTACAAGTGGGTCACTGTAATGGATGGTGTTAAATTTGAATTCAATGATATAATATCATTGTATAAGAAAAACGATTCTGAGCGAAAACGGTCAGTCAGCCTATGATTTTACCAAGTATATTTGATGATATTATTGTGAATAAAGTAATTTATATATAACCTATTTACGTGGAGCCTTGTTTTAAATTTTCAATCCTTAGCCATAAAAGTTAAAAATTTATAAATTTTTAACCACAAAATAATTAATAAATTATAAATTTGATAAATGTTGTCAAAATTTGAACTTTAAATGCTTTTAAAAAAAAATTGTGCCTATGTATTTTTAATATTTTTCAACTGCTATTAGACCGATATATCAGGAGCCTTATATTAAATTTTCACGCTTTTTTACCCAACAAATAAAAATTTATTGATATTTATAGAAAAACAAAACTAAAAAAATTGAAAACTGACAATGTCCGTAAACAGCTCAAAAAGAGTCAAAATATTTTCAACATTTTATGGTGTATAGAAAATGCTAATATAAACATTCAGTGAAATTTTCAAGTATCTACAGTCATTCGTTTTTTAATTACAATAAAATAAGAAAATTGTTACATGAGAAATCGAGTAAATATCAAATGTTGTAAGAATATAAATTTCAGACAATCATAAAAATTTAATTTAAGTTTCTTCTAGACATTTTTTTTTTTTTCGATAAAGGTAGAAAAACTTATGAGTAATCTTATATTACATTTTCAAATCTTAGATTTAAAAAGAAAAATTTTTATGAAATTTGCTATTTTTCGTGATTTTTCCGTATTTTGTCAAAATTTGAACTTTAAATGCATATAAATAAAAACTGTGACTAAGGATTTTTCATTTTTTTCATCTGCCTTTGAAATAATAACCTAGGAGCCTTCTATTAAATTTTCAAGCTTTTTTACTCAACAGATAAAATTTTATTGATATTTATAGAAAAAAAAACTAAAAAAATTGAAAACTGACAGTGGCCGTAAACAGCTCAAAAAGAGTCAAAATATTTTGTACATTTTATGGTGTATAGAAAATGCTAATATAAACATTCAGTCAAAATTTCATGTCCCTACGGTCATTTGTTTTAGAGTTGCACCAAAAACCAAAATCGATTTTCTTGAAAACAGATTTTGCGTAAAAATTCCCGTTTTTCCTTAATTTTTCTTTTGTTTTTACTTTTGACCCCCCCAAAGTACCAACTAGATTCACTTTCCTATCAGAAAAGTTACTATTGAAGAAAATCCAAGCACTTTTACTGTCCTAAAAGGTGATAACAGACACAAAAAAAAATTTTAAAAAAAAAGAAAAGAAAAAACACACATCATTGTAAAATTAATACATTCATAGTTCCACTCAGAATCTAAAAGGTGGGAAAGTGGATGTCACTCTGCTATACACCTATACCTAAACAGTATAGGTTACAAGTGGGTCACTGTATAATGGATGGTATTAAATTTGAATTCAATATTTTTATTGCATATACATATATCATATTTGTATACGAAAAACGATTCTGAGCGGAGACGGTTTGTCAGTGTGGATATTACGTTTACACCTATTGTTATTAATACGATAGCCGGTAAGTTGAATTAATATTATAAAATTACAATAAAATAACTAAAACCGTTATTCTTTGTTATTTAATATGTAATTTCATCCAAATTTTAACATAAAATAACTATAAAAAAAACTGTGTTTTTATATTTTTGAGATTTTTTGGTAACAGAATTAATAACTTACGTCGTACACTGGAACCTTGTTTTAAATTTTCAATCCTTAGGTATAAAAGTTGAACATTTATACATTTTTAACTACAAAATCGTTTTTAAATTTAAAATTTGATAAATGTTGTCAAAAATCGAACTTTAAATGCTTATAACAAATAATTCTGCCAATGTATTTTTAATATTTTTCAACTACTAGGTATTGTAACAATATGTTAGGAACCTTGTATTAATATTCTACGCTTTTTGACCCAACAAATAAATTTTAATATTTTATTGACATTTATAGAAAAAAAACTAAACAAATTAAAAATTTTAAATGTCCGTTAACAGCTCAAAACGAATCAAAAACAATTTCATGGAAGACATTTTATTTAATTTCAAAATTACAATTTTCACTTTGTATATTTTATTATTGTAACCGATAAGATTATTATACAAATTGCGTGAAATAAACTTACTAACGCATCGTTCGACGCACTTATCTAGGAACAGTGCAAATTAAATATGTTTAAATGTTTATGCGTTATGCAAGGAGGTTATACTATAACGTGTATTTATATTATATATTTATAATTTATAAATAAAACTCAAAAACATATATCAGGAGCCTTATATTAAATTTTCACGCTTTTTTACCCAACAAATAAAAATTTATTGATATTTATAGAAAAACAAAACTAAAAAAATTGAAAACTGACAATGTCCGTAAACAGCTCAAAAAGAGTCAAAATATTTTCAACATTTTATGGTGTATAGAAAATGCTAATATAAACATTCAGTGAAATTTTCAAGTATCTACAGTCATTCGTTTTTTAATTACAATAAAATAAGAAAATTGTTACATGAGAAATCGAGTAAATATCAAATGTTGTAAGAATATAAATTTCAGACGCTCATAAAAATTTAATTTAAGTTTCTTCTAGACATTTTTTTTTTTTTCGATAAAGGTAGAAAAACTTATGAGTAATCTTATATTACATTTTCAAATCTTAGATTTAAAAAGAAAAATTTTTATGAAATTTGCTATTTTTCGTGATTTTTCCGTATTTTGTCAAAATTTGAACTTTAAATGCATATAAATAAAAACTGTGACTAAGGATTTTTCATTTTTTTCATCTGCCTTTGAAATAATAACCTAGGAGCCTTCTATTAAATTTTCAAGCTTTTTTACTCAACAGATAAAATTTTATTGATATTTATAGAAAAAAAAACTAAAAAAATTGAAAACTGACAGTGGCCGTAAACAGCTCAAAAAGAGTCAAAATATTTTGTACATTTTATGGTGTATAGAAAATGCTAATATAAACATTCAGTCAAAATTTCATGTCCCTACGGTCATTTGTTTTAGAGTTGCACCAAAAACCAAAATCGATTTTCTTGAAAACAGATTTTGCGTAAAAATTCCCGTTTTTCCTTAATTTTTCTTTTGTTTTTACTTTTGACCCCCCCAAAGTACCAACTAGATTCACTTTCCTATCAGAAAAGTTACTATTGAAGAAAATCCAAGCACTTTTACTAGATATTGTAGACCAATTGAATATTAACAAATTAGCACAACAAAGGTCAAATTTAAAAGAACGTAGAATACAATTTTAACTGTTAATTTTTTTCAAAGTAATTGTTATATTAGTTTTATATTATTATGATTTTTGTTTACAAGGTTAATTTTAATAAGATTTAATAAGAATTATTTTATGTTTTATATATATTTAATATGTGTTAAAATATTTGTATTTGAATACCTACCCATCATGAGTATATTGTACATACCTTTTTTTATAATAAAATCTTTTATCTGGTTATTCATTATATATTTATAATTTATAAATAAAATTCAAAAACATGAAGTATGAAATGATAAGAAAAAAAAGTGGATGTCGCTCTGCTGTACAGTAGGTTACAAGTGGGTCACTGTAATGGATGGTGTTAAATTTGAATTCAATGATATAATATCATTGTATAAGAAAAACGATTCTGAGCGAAAACGGTCAGTCAGCCTATGATTTTACCAAGTATATTTGATGATATTATTGTGAATAAAGTAATTTATATATAACCTATTTACGTGGAGCCTTGTTTTAAATTTTCAATCCTTAGCCATAAAAGTTAAAAATTTATAAATTTTTAACCACAAAATAATTAATAAATTATAAATTTGATAAATGTTGTCAAAATTTGAACTTTAAATGCTTTTAAAAAAAAATTGTGCCTATGTATTTTTAATATTTTTCAACTGCTATTAGACCGATATATCAGGAGCCTTATATTAAATTTTCACGCTTTTTTACCCAACAAATAAAAATTTATTGATATTTATAGAAAAACAAAACTAAAAAAATTGAAAACTGACAATGTCCGTAAACAGCTCAAAAAGAGTCAAAATATTTTCAACATTTTATGGTGTATAGAAAATGCTAATATAAACATTCAGTGAAATTTTCAAGTATCTACAGTCATTCGTTTTTTAATTACAATAAAATAAGAAAATTGTTACATGAGAAATCGAGTAAATATCAAATGTTGTAAGAATATAAATTTCAGACGCTCATAAAAATTTAATTTAAGTTTCTTCTAGACATTTTTTTTTTTTTCGATAAAGGTAGAAAAACTTATGAGTAATCTTATATTACATTTTCAAATCTTAGATTTAAAAAGAAAAATTTTTATGAAATTTGCTATTTTTCGTGATTTTTCCGTATTTTGTCAAAATTTGAACTTTAAATGCATATAAATAAAAACTGTGACTAAGGATTTTTCATTTTTTTCATCTGCCTTTGAAATAATAACCTAGGAGCCTTCTATTAAATTTTCAAGCTTTTTTACTCAACAGATAAAATTTTATTGATATTTATAGAAAAAAAAACTAAAAAAATTGAAAACTGACAGTGGCCGTAAACAGCTCAAAAAGAGTCAAAATATTTTGTACATTTTATGGTGTATAGAAAATGCTAATATAAACATTCAGTCAAAATTTCATGTCCCTACGGTCATTTGTTTTAGAGTTGCACCAAAAACCAAAATCGATTTTCTTGAAAACAGATTTTGCGTAAAAATTCCCGTTTTTCCTTAATTTTTCTTTTGTTTTTACTTTTGACCCCCCCAAAGTACCAACTAGATTCACTTTCCTATCAGAAAAGTTACTATTGAAGAAAATCCAAGCACTTTTACTAGATATTGTAGACCAATTGAATATTAACAAATTAGCACAACAAAGGTCAAATTTAAAAGAACGTAGAATACAATTTTAACTGTTAATTTTTTTCAAAGTAATTGTTATATTAGTTTTATATTATTATGATTTTTGTTTACAAGGTTAATTTTAATAAGATTTAATAAGAATTATTTTATGTTTTATATATATTTAATATGTGTTAAAATATTTTTATTTGAATACCTACCCATCATGAGTATATTGTACATACCTTTTTTTATAATAAAATCTTTTATCTGGTTATTCATTATATATTTATAATTTATAAATAAAATTCAAAAACATGAAGTATGAAATGATAAGAAAAAAAAGTGGATGTCGCTCTGCTGTACAGTAGGTTACAAGTGGGTCACTGTAATGGATGGTGTTAAATTTGAATTCAATGATATAATATCATTGTATAAGAAAAACGATTCTGAGCGAAAACGGTCAGTCAGCCTATGATTTTACCAAGTATATTTGATGATATTATTGTGAATAAAGTAATTTATATATAACCTATTTACGTGGAGCCTTGTTTTAAATTTTCAATCCTTAGCCATAAAAGTTAAAAATTTATAAATTTTTAACCACAAAATAATTAATAAATTATAAATTTGATAAATGTTGTCAAAATTTGAACTTTAAATGCTTTTAAAAAAAAATTGTGCCTATGTATTTTTAATATTTTTCAACTGCTATTAGACCGATATATCAGGAGCCTTATATTAAATTTTCACGCTTTTTTACCCAACAAATAAAAATTTATTGATATTTATAGAAAAACAAAACTAAAAAAATTGAAAACTGACAATGTCCGTAAACAGCTCAAAAAGAGTCAAAATATTTTCAACATTTTATGGTGTATAGAAAATGCTAATATAAACATTCAGTGAAATTTTCAAGTATCTACAGTCATTCGTTTTTTAATTACAATAAAATAAGAAAATTGTTACATGAGAAATCGAGTAAATATCAAATGTTGTAAGAATATAAATTTCAGACAATCATAAAAATTTAATTTAAGTTTCTTCTAGACATTTTTTTTTTTTTCGATAAAGGTAGAAAAACTTATGAGTAATCTTATATTACATTTTCAAATCTTAGATTTAAAAAGAAAAATTTTTATGAAATTTGCTATTTTTCGTGATTTTTCCGTATTTTGTCAAAATTTGAACTTTAAATGCATATAAATAAAAACTGTGACTAAGGATTTTTCATTTTTTTCATCTGCCTTTGAAATAATAACCTAGGAGCCTTCTATTAAATTTTCAAGCTTTTTTACTCAACAGATAAAATTTTATTGATATTTATAGAAAAAAAAACTAAAAAAATTGAAAACTGACAGTGGCCGTAAACAGCTCAAAAAGAGTCAAAATATTTTGTACATTTTATGGTGTATAGAAAATGCTAATATAAACATTCAGTCAAAATTTCATGTCCCTACGGTCATTTGTTTTAGAGTTGCACCAAAAACCAAAATCGATTTTCTTGAAAACAGATTTTGCGTAAAAATTCCCGTTTTTTCCTTAATTTTTCTTTTGTTTTTACTTTTGACCCCCCCAAAGTACCAACTAGATTCACTTTCCTATCAGAAAAGTTACTATTGAAGAAAATCCAAGCACTTTTACTGTCCTAAAAGGTGATAACAGACACAAAAAAAAATTTTAAAAAAAAAGAAAAGAAAAAACACACATCATTGTAAAATTAATACATTCATAGTTCCACTCAGAATCTAAAAGGTGGGAAAGTGGATGTCACTCTGCTATACACCTATACCTAAACAGTATAGGTTACAAGTGGGTCACTGTATAATGGATGGTATTAAATTTGAATTCAATATTTTTATTGCATATACATATATCATATTTGTATACGAAAAACGATTCTGAGCGGAGACGGTTTGTCAGTGTGGATATTACGTTTACACCTATTGTTATTAATACGATAGCCGGTAAGTTGAATTAATATTATAAAATTACAATAAAATAACTAAAACCGTTATTCTTTGTTATTTAATATGTAATTTCATCCAAATTTTAACATAAAATAACTATAAAAAAAACTGTGTTTTTATATTTTTGAGATTTTTTGGTAACAGAATTAATAACTTACGTCGTACACTGGAACCTTGTTTTAAATTTTCAATCCTTAGGTATAAAAGTTGAACATTTATACATTTTTAACTACAAAATCGTTTTTAAATTTAAAATTTGATAAATGTTGTCAAAAATCGAACTTTAAATGCTTATAACAAATAATTCTGCCAATGTATTTTTAATATTTTTCAACTACTAGGTATTGTAACAATATATTAGGAACCTTGTATTAATATTCTACGCTTTTTGACCCAACAAATAAATTTTAATATTTTATTGACATTTATAGAAAAAAAACTAAACAAATTAAAAATTTTAAATGTCCGTTAACAGCTCAAAACGAATCAAAAACAATTTCATGGAAGACATTTTATTTAATTTCAAAATTACAATTTTCACTTTGTATATTTTATTATTGTAACCGATAAGATTATTATACAAATTGCGTGAAATAAACTTACTAACGCATCGTTCGACGCACTTATCTAGGAACAGTGCAAATTAAATATGTTTAAATGTTTATGCGTTATGCAAGGAGGTTATACTATAACGTGTATTTATATTATATATTTATAATTTATAAATAAAACTCAAAAACATATATCAGGAGCCTTATATTAAATTTTCACGCTTTTTTACCCAACAAATAAAAATTTATTGATATTTATAGAAAAACAAAACTAAAAAAATTGAAAACTGACAATGTCCGTAAACAGCTCAAAAAGAGTCAAAATATTTTCAACATTTTATGGTGTATAGAAAATGCTAATATAAACATTCAGTGAAATTTTCAAGTATCTACAGTCATTCGTTTTTTAATTACAATAAAATAAGAAAATTGTTACATGAGAAATCGAGTAAATATCAAATGTTGTAAGAATATAAATTTCAGACGCTCATAAAAATTTAATTTAAGTTTCTTCTAGACATTTTTTTTTTTTTCGATAAAGGTAGAAAAACTTATGAGTAATCTTATATTACATTTTCAAATCTTAGATTTAAAAAGAAAAATTTTTATGAAATTTGCTATTTTTCGTGATTTTTCCGTATTTTGTCAAAATTTGAACTTTAAATGCATATAAATAAAAACTGTGACTAAGGATTTTTCATTTTTTTCATCTGCCTTTGAAATAATAACCTAGGAGCCTTCTATTAAATTTTCAAGCTTTTTTACTCAACAGATAAAATTTTATTGATATTTATAGAAAAAAAAACTAAAAAAATTGAAAACTGACAGTGGCCGTAAACAGCTCAAAAAGAGTCAAAATATTTTGTACATTTTATGGTGTATAGAAAATGCTAATATAAACATTCAGTCAAAATTTCATGTCCCTACGGTCATTTGTTTTAGAGTTGCACCAAAAACCAAAATCGATTTTCTTGAAAACAGATTTTGCGTAAAAATTCCCGTTTTTCCTTAATTTTTCTTTTGTTTTTACTTTTGACCCCCCCAAAGTACCAACTAGATTCACTTTCCTATCAGAAAAGTTACTATTGAAGAAAATCCAAGCACTTTTACTAGATATTGTAGACCAATTGAATATTAACAAATTAGCACAACAAAGGTCAAATTTAAAAGAACGTAGAATACAATTTTAACTGTTAATTTTTTTCAAAGTAATTGTTATATTAGTTTTATATTATTATGATTTTTGTTTACAAGGTTAATTTTAATAAGATTTAATAAGAATTATTTTATGTTTTATATATATTTAATATGTGTTAAAATATTTGTATTTGAATACCTACCCATCATGAGTATATTGTACATACCTTTTTTTATAATAAAATCTTTTATCTGGTTATTCATTATATATTTATAATTTATAAATAAAATTCAAAAACATGAAGTATGAAATGATAAGAAAAAAAAGTGGATGTCGCTCTGCTGTACAGTAGGTTACAAGTGGGTCACTGTAATGGATGGTGTTAAATTTGAATTCAATGATATAATATCATTGTATAAGAAAAACGATTCTGAGCGAAAACGGTCAGTCAGCCTATGATTTTACCAAGTATATTTGATGATATTATTGTGAATAAAGTAATTTATATATAACCTATTTACGTGGAGCCTTGTTTTAAATTTTCAATCCTTAGCCATAAAAGTTAAAAATTTATAAATTTTTAACCACAAAATAATTAATAAATTATAAATTTGATAAATGTTGTCAAAATTTGAACTTTAAATGCTTTTAAAAAAAAATTGTGCCTATGTATTTTTAATATTTTTCAACTGCTATTAGACCGATATATCAGGAGCCTTATATTAAATTTTCACGCTTTTTTACCCAACAAATAAAAATTTATTGATATTTATAGAAAAACAAAACTAAAAAAATTGAAAACTGACAATGTCCGTAAACAGCTCAAAAAGAGTCAAAATATTTTCAACATTTTATGGTGTATAGAAAATGCTAATATAAACATTCAGTGAAATTTTCAAGTATCTACAGTCATTCGTTTTTTAATTACAATAAAATAAGAAAATTGTTACATGAGAAATCGAGTAAATATCAAATGTTGTAAGAATATAAATTTCAGACGCTCATAAAAATTTAATTTAAGTTTCTTCTAGACATTTTTTTTTTTTTCGATAAAGGTAGAAAAACTTATGAGTAATCTTATATTACATTTTCAAATCTTAGATTTAAAAAGAAAAATTTTTATGAAATTTGCTATTTTTCGTGATTTTTCCGTATTTTGTCAAAATTTGAACTTTAAATGCATATAAATAAAAACTGTGACTAAGGATTTTTCATTTTTTTCATCTGCCTTTGAAATAATAACCTAGGAGCCTTCTATTAAATTTTCAAGCTTTTTTACTCAACAGATAAAATTTTATTGATATTTATAGAAAAAAAAACTAAAAAAATTGAAAACTGACAGTGGCCGTAAACAGCTCAAAAAGAGTCAAAATATTTTGTACATTTTATGGTGTATAGAAAATGCTAATATAAACATTCAGTCAAAATTTCATGTCCCTACGGTCATTTGTTTTAGAGTTGCACCAAAAACCAAAATCGATTTTCTTGAAAACAGATTTTGCGTAAAAATTCCCGTTTTTCCTTAATTTTTCTTTTGTTTTTACTTTTGACCCCCCCAAAGTACCAACTAGATTCACTTTCCTATCAGAAAAGTTACTATTGAAGAAAATCCAAGCACTTTTACTAGATATTGTAGACCAATTGAATATTAACAAATTAGCACAACAAAGGTCAAATTTAAAAGAACGTAGAATACAATTTTAACTGTTAATTTTTTTCAAAGTAATTGTTATATTAGTTTTATATTATTATGATTTTTGTTTACAAGGTTAATTTTAATAAGATTTAATAAGAATTATTTTATGTTTTATATATATTTAATATGTGTTAAAATATTTGTATTTGAATACCTACCCATCATGAGTATATTGTACATACCTTTTTTTATAATAAAATCTTTTATCTGGTTATTCATTATATATTTATAATTTATAAATAAAATTCAAAAACATGAAGTATGAAATGATAAGAAAAAAAAGTGGATGTCGCTCTGCTGTACAGTAGGTTACAAGTGGGTCACTGTAATGGATGGTGTTAAATTTGAATTCAATGATATAATATCATTGTATAAGAAAAACGATTCTGAGCGAAAACGGTCAGTCAGCCTATGATTTTACCAAGTATATTTGATGATATTATTGTGAATAAAGTAATTTATATATAACCTATTTACGTGGAGCCTTGTTTTAAATTTTCAATCCTTAGCCATAAAAGTTAAAAATTTATAAATTTTTAACCACAAAATAATTAATAAATTATAAATTTGATAAATGTTGTCAAAATTTGAACTTTAAATGCTTTTAAAAAAAAATTGTGCCTATGTATTTTTAATATTTTTCAACTGCTATTAGACCGATATATCAGGAGCCTTATATTAAATTTTCACGCTTTTTTACCCAACAAATAAAAATTTATTGATATTTATAGAAAAACAAAACTAAAAAAATTGAAAACTGACAATGTCCGTAAACAGCTCAAAAAGAGTCAAAATATTTTCAACATTTTATGGTGTATAGAAAATGCTAATATAAACATTCAGTGAAATTTTCAAGTATCTACAGTCATTCGTTTTTTAATTACAATAAAATAAGAAAATTGTTACATGAGAAATCGAGTAAATATCAAATGTTGTAAGAATATAAATTTCAGACGCTCATAAAAATTTAATTTAAGTTTCTTCTAGACATTTTTTTTTTTTTCGATAAAGGTAGAAAAACTTATGAGTAATCTTATATTACATTTTCAAATCTTAGATTTAAAAAGAAAAATTTTTATGAAATTTGCTATTTTTCGTGATTTTTCCGTATTTTGTCAAAATTTGAACTTTAAATGCATATAAATAAAAACTGTGACTAAGGATTTTTCATTTTTTTCATCTGCCTTTGAAATAATAACCTAGGAGCCTTCTATTAAATTTTCAAGCTTTTTTACTCAACAGATAAAATTTTATTGATATTTATAGAAAAAAAAACTAAAAAAATTGAAAACTGACAGTGGCCGTAAACAGCTCAAAAAGAGTCAAAATATTTTGTACATTTTATGGTGTATAGAAAATGCTAATATAAACATTCAGTCAAAATTTCATGTCCCTACGGTCATTTGTTTTAGAGTTGCACCAAAAACCAAAATCGATTTTCTTGAAAACAGATTTTGCGTAAAAATTCCCGTTTTTCCTTAATTTTTCTTTTGTTTTTACTTTTGACCCCCCCAAAGTACCAACTAGATTCACTTTCCTATCAGAAAAGTTACTATTGAAGAAAATCCAAGCACTTTTACTAGATATTGTAGACCAATTGAATATTAACAAATTAGCACAACAAAGGTCAAATTTAAAAGAACGTAGAATACAATTTTAACTGTTAATTTTTTTCAAAGTAATTGTTATATTAGTTTTATATTATTATGATTTTTGTTTACAAGGTTAATTTTAATAAGATTTAATAAGAATTATTTTATGTTTTATATATATTTAATATGTGTTAAAATATTTGTATTTGAATACCTACCCATCATGAGTATATTGTACATACCTTTTTTTATAATAAAATCTTTTATCTGGTTATTCATTATATATTTATAATTTATAAATAAAATTCAAAAACATGAAGTATGAAATGATAAGAAAAAAAAGTGGATGTCGCTCTGCTGTACAGTAGGTTACAAGTGGGTCACTGTAATGGATGGTGTTAAATTTGAATTCAATGATATAATATCATTGTATAAGAAAAACGATTCTGAGCGAAAACGGTCAGTCAGCCTATGATTTTACCAAGTATATTTGATGATATTATTGTGAATAAAGTAATTTATATATAACCTATTTACGTGGAGCCTTGTTTTAAATTTTCAATCCTTAGCCATAAAAGTTAAAAATTTATAAATTTTTAACCACAAAATAATTAATAAATTATAAATTTGATAAATGTTGTCAAAATTTGAACTTTAAATGCTTTTAAAAAAAAATTGTGCCTATGTATTTTTAATATTTTTCAACTGCTATTAGACCGATATATCAGGAGCCTTATATTAAATTTTCACGCTTTTTTACCCAACAAATAAAAATTTATTGATATTTATAGAAAAACAAAACTAAAAAAATTGAAAACTGACAATGTCCGTAAACAGCTCAAAAAGAGTCAAAATATTTTCAACATTTTATGGTGTATAGAAAATGCTAATATAAACATTCAGTGAAATTTTCAAGTATCTACAGTCATTCGTTTTTTAATTACAATAAAATAAGAAAATTGTTACATGAGAAATCGAGTAAATATCAAATGTTGTAAGAATATAAATTTCAGACGCTCATAAAAATTTAATTTAAGTTTCTTCTAGACATTTTTTTTTTTTTCGATAAAGGTAGAAAAACTTATGAGTAATCTTATATTACATTTTCAAATCTTAGATTTAAAAAGAAAAATTTTTATGAAATTTGCTATTTTTCGTGATTTTTCCGTATTTTGTCAAAATTTGAACTTTAAATGCATATAAATAAAAACTGTGACTAAGGATTTTTCATTTTTTTCATCTGCCTTTGAAATAATAACCTAGGAGCCTTCTATTAAATTTTCAAGCTTTTTTACTCAACAGATAAAATTTTATTGATATTTATAGAAAAAAAAACTAAAAAAATTGAAAACTGACAGTGGCCGTAAACAGCTCAAAAAGAGTCAAAATATTTTGTACATTTTATGGTGTATAGAAAATGCTAATATAAACATTCAGTCAAAATTTCATGTCCCTACGGTCATTTGTTTTAGAGTTGCACCAAAAACCAAAATCGATTTTCTTGAAAACAGATTTTGCGTAAAAATTCCCGTTTTTCCTTAATTTTTCTTTTGTTTTTACTTTTGACCCCCCCAAAGTACCAACTAGATTCACTTTCCTATCAGAAAAGTTACTATTGAAGAAAATCCAAGCACTTTTACTAGATATTGTAGACCAATTGAATATTAACAAATTAGCACAACAAAGGTCAAATTTAAAAGAACGTAGAATACAATTTTAACTGTTAATTTTTTTCAAAGTAATTGTTATATTAGTTTTATATTATTATGATTTTTGTTTACAAGGTTAATTTTAATAAGATTTAATAAGAATTATTTTATGTTTTATATATATTTAATATGTGTTAAAATATTTGTATTTGAATACCTACCCATCATGAGTATATTGTACATACCTTTTTTTATAATAAAATCTTTTATCTGGTTATTCATTATATATTTATAATTTATAAATAAAATTCAAAAACATGAAGTATGAAATGATAAGAAAAAAAAGTGGATGTCGCTCTGCTGTACAGTAGGTTACAAGTGGGTCACTGTAATGGATGGTGTTAAATTTGAATTCAATGATATAATATCATTGTATAAGAAAAACGATTCTGAGCGAAAACGGTCAGTCAGCCTATGATTTTACCAAGTATATTTGATGATATTATTGTGAATAAAGTAATTTATATATAACCTATTTACGTGGAGCCTTGTTTTAAATTTTCAATCCTTAGCCATAAAAGTTAAAAATTTATAAATTTTTAACCACAAAATAATTAATAAATTATAAATTTGATAAATGTTGTCAAAATTTGAACTTTAAATGCTTTTAAAAAAAAATTGTGCCTATGTATTTTTAATATTTTTCAACTGCTATTAGACCGATATATCAGGAGCCTTATATTAAATTTTCACGCTTTTTTACCCAACAAATAAAAATTTATTGATATTTATAGAAAAACAAAACTAAAAAAATTGAAAACTGACAATGTCCGTAAACAGCTCAAAAAGAGTCAAAATATTTTCAACATTTTATGGTGTATAGAAAATGCTAATATAAACATTCAGTGAAATTTTCAAGTATCTACAGTCATTCGTTTTTTAATTACAATAAAATAAGAAAATTGTTACATGAGAAATCGAGTAAATATCAAATGTTGTAAGAATATAAATTTCAGACGCTCATAAAAATTTAATTTAAGTTTCTTCTAGACATTTTTTTTTTTTTTCGATAAAGGTAGAAAAACTTATGAGTAATCTTATATTACATTTTCAAATCTTAGATTTAAAAAGAAAAATTTTTATGAAATTTGCTATTTTTCGTGATTTTTCCGTATTTTGTCAAAATTTGAACTTTAAATGCATATAAATAAAAACTGTGACTAAGGATTTTTCATTTTTTTCATCTGCCTTTGAAATAATAACCTAGGAGCCTTCTATTAAATTTTCAAGCTTTTTTACTCAACAGATAAAATTTTATTGATATTTATAGAAAAAAAAACTAAAAAAATTGAAAACTGACAGTGGCCGTAAACAGCTCAAAAAGAGTCAAAATATTTTGTACATTTTATGGTGTATAGAAAATGCTAATATAAACATTCAGTCAAAATTTCATGTCCCTACGGTCATTTGTTTTAGAGTTGCACCAAAAACCAAAATCGATTTTCTTGAAAACAGATTTTGCGTAAAAATTCCCGTTTTTCCTTAATTTTTCTTTTGTTTTTACTTTTGACCCCCCCAAAGTACCAACTAGATTCACTTTCCTATCAGAAAAGTTACTATTGAAGAAAATCCAAGCACTTTTACTAGATATTGTAGACCAATTGAATATTAACAAATTAGCACAACAAAGGTCAAATTTAAAAGAACGTAGAATACAATTTTAACTGTTAATTTTTTTCAAAGTAATTGTTATATTAGTTTTATATTATTATGATTTTTGTTTACAAGGTTAATTTTAATAAGATTTAATAAGAATTATTTTATGTTTTATATATATTTAATATGTGTTAAAATATTTGTATTTGAATACCTACCCATCATGAGTATATTGTACATACCTTTTTTTATAATAAAATCTTTTATCTGGTTATTCATTATATATTTATAATTTATAAATAAAATTCAAAAACATGAAGTATGAAATGATAAGAAAAAAAAGTGGATGTCGCTCTGCTGTACAGTAGGTTACAAGTGGGTCACTGTAATGGATGGTGTTAAATTTGAATTCAATGATATAATATCATTGTATAAGAAAAACGATTCTGAGCGAAAACGGTCAGTCAGCCTATGATTTTACCAAGTATATTTGATGATATTATTGTGAATAAAGTAATTTATATATAACCTATTTACGTGGAGCCTTGTTTTAAATTTTCAATCCTTAGCCATAAAAGTTAAAAATTTATAAATTTTTAACCACAAAATAATTAATAAATTATAAATTTGATAAATGTTGTCAAAATTTGAACTTTAAATGCTTTTAAAAAAAAATTGTGCCTATGTATTTTTAATATTTTTCAACTGCTATTAGACCGATATATCAGGAGCCTTATATTAAATTTTCACGCTTTTTTACCCAACAAATAAAAATTTATTGATATTTATAGAAAAACAAAACTAAAAAAATTGAAAACTGACAATGTCCGTAAACAGCTCAAAAAGAGTCAAAATATTTTCAACATTTTATGGTGTATAGAAAATGCTAATATAAACATTCAGTGAAATTTTCAAGTATCTACAGTCATTCGTTTTTTAATTACAATAAAATAAGAAAATTGTTACATGAGAAATCGAGTAAATATCAAATGTTGTAAGAATATAAATTTCAGACGCTCATAAAAATTTAATTTAAGTTTCTTCTAGACATTTTTTTTTTTTTCGATAAAGGTAGAAAAACTTATGAGTAATCTTATATTACATTTTCAAATCTTAGATTTAAAAAGAAAAATTTTTATGAAATTTGCTATTTTTCGTGATTTTTCCGTATTTTGTCAAAATTTGAACTTTAAATGCATATAAATAAAAACTGTGACTAAGGATTTTTCATTTTTTTCATCTGCCTTTGAAATAATAACCTAGGAGCCTTCTATTAAATTTTCAAGCTTTTTTACTCAACAGATAAAATTTTATTGATATTTATAGAAAAAAAAACTAAAAAAATTGAAAACTGACAGTGGCCGTAAACAGCTCAAAAAGAGTCAAAATATTTTGTACATTTTATGGTGTATAGAAAATGCTAATATAAACATTCAGTCAAAATTTCATGTCCCTACGGTCATTTGTTTTAGAGTTGCACCAAAAACCAAAATCGATTTTCTTGAAAACAGATTTTGCGTAAAAATTCCCGTTTTTCCTTAATTTTTCTTTTGTTTTTACTTTTGACCCCCCCAAAGTACCAACTAGATTCACTTTCCTATCAGAAAAGTTACTATTGAAGAAAATCCAAGCACTTTTACTAGATATTGTAGACCAATTGAATATTAACAAATTAGCACAACAAAGGTCAAATTTAAAAGAACGTAGAATACAATTTTAACTGTTAATTTTTTTCAAAGTAATTGTTATATTAGTTTTATATTATTATGATTTTTGTTTACAAGGTTAATTTTAATAAGATTTAATAAGAATTATTTTATGTTTTATATATATTTAATATGTGTTAAAATATTTGTATTTGAATACCTACCCATCATGAGTATATTGTACATACCTTTTTTTATAATAAAATCTTTTATCTGGTTATTCATTATATATTTATAATTTATAAATAAAATTCAAAAACATGAAGTATGAAATGATAAGAAAAAAAAGTGGATGTCGCTCTGCTGTACAGTAGGTTACAAGTGGGTCACTGTAATGGATGGTGTTAAATTTGAATTCAATGATATAATATCATTGTATAAGAAAAACGATTCTGAGCGAAAACGGTCAGTCAGCCTATGATTTTACCAAGTATATTTGATGATATTATTGTGAATAAAGTAATTTATATATAACCTATTTACGTGGAGCCTTGTTTTAAATTTTCAATCCTTAGCCATAAAAGTTAAAAATTTATAAATTTTTAACCACAAAATAATGTTATGATTTGGTATTATTAAACATAGGAAGTAAGTAAGGATGTAGCAGTTAGTAAACAAATTAGAAATGTAGTATTTATAAAACATTTAGAATTATGAAATGAAATGATTATTGTAAATTAGTGTAAACAGGTACAATCCCGAAACTGCGAGTAAGCACTTTTTATATAGGAGGGATTGTCCTACAGAAGT
The DNA here is from genome assembly GCF_019925205.1 of Metopolophium dirhodum. Classification (NCBI taxonomy): domain Eukaryota; kingdom Metazoa; phylum Arthropoda; class Insecta; order Hemiptera; family Aphididae; genus Metopolophium; species Metopolophium dirhodum. The sequence goes on from NC_083560.1 coordinate 151,056,502, forward strand.
TTAGATATAAGGAACGTTAAGATTGTAAGACAGGCAGTGGAGAATGGAGATAGTGCCATTGACTGTACATGTTCAGAACGCAATAAACTTTATTAATTGAATATTTGAACGTGTGTTTGTTACTTTATTTACTAAATCTATATACAAACTCCACAAGTACGAGGCTACGGTCAACCGACTTGTAACATTGGTGGCAGCGGATCAAAAGAACCATTAATTCAAACGAGGCGCGTTCATTCAATCGGGGTGAGTTAAATTGTTATTGAACCAGTCAAGGTGCATAATTCCAGTCAACTACGGATCATTCCACTCAAGTACAGAGCATTTCATTCAACTACAGAGCATTTTCATTCGACTACAAGGCATTCCAGTCAACTACAGAGCATTCCAGTCAACTACAGAGCATTCCAGTCAATTACAGAGCATTCCAAACAAATTCAGCATTCAACTTTTTCAAGGCAACAGAGAAACAACTCCGATAATGTTAAATTTATTGGTATTGTAAGTTTGTTATTTTTATATATTGTATTGTAAGCATATCTATATTTTTCTATTTATATTTAATTAATGAGCAACGATAGTAGTAGTACTAGTAGCATAACACAGAGCGATAGTGAAGACAAAACATTTGTCCCAGATAGGTCATTTGATTCAGATGATAGTAGGGCAAGTCAAACGACATTAGGCAGGGATAGCGTTAGTAACCAAGTAGAAAATACAGTGCAGAATCAGAGTACTTTATTAGGACTTCAAAATCCTGACACCGGTAGAAACACATTACATTTGCCAATACAGCGTAGACGGTTAGGAGTACCAGCAGAATTAAGTTCAAACATTGTTAAGGAAGATATTTCTTTTGATAGTAGTACTGAATCATACAGTTTTGTACCAAATTTGAGTCAATCGAGTACTGAATTAGTAAATATGAGTGTAATTACTTCTTTAGAGGCAGCATTTCGAATATTACCAAAGTTTGACAAACAAGACTCTGAAGGCTTACATAATTTCATAAAGTCATCAGAATTTGCTTTTTCATGCATTAGTGAGGAGTTAAAACCCATAATATTAGGGGCAATAGTTGCAAATTTAACAGCAAAAGCAGCTCAAGTTGTCCGATTTAAAAAAATTAATTCATGGGAAGAATTGAAAACACAGTTAAAAAATTGTTTTGAACCACAACATACTTCCACACATTTGATGTTAGAATTGACCACAACTCGTCAGAAATATGATGAAGAAATTAGTACATTTTATAGCCGGTTAGAAAAGCTATTTCATTTGACGTTGAATGTTCAAACCAAAGATAAAACTGCAGCAGTGGCAGAAGTCATAGAGGGAATTTTAAAAACTCAAACATTAAGTATTTTCATTGAAGGATTAAGACAACCTATAAAAATGTTAGTAAAGGCAAGTCGTCCGAGTACAATAGAGGAAGCATTTGCGGTGGCTCAACAGGAGGAAACGTCATACAAATCAGATAAGGAAACACAATCAAAAATGCCGAAGCAAAATACAGCGAAAATTACATGTTTCAACTGTGGCAAAGTAGGTCACATGGCCAAGGTATGTAGGTCAAGATCAAATCATCAATTTATAAAACAGCCACAAGAGAATCAAAAGAACGGGGTTACGAATACTGGGCAAAATTCAAAACCAAACAATTGGTCAGCAAATATTCATCGGCAAACTGCAGAAAGTAATAGTGCGATTAATAACAAGGCAATTGTTTGTAAATATTGTAAGAAACTAGGTCATGAAATTGGAGTATGCAGGAAATTAAAATACAACAATGAGAAAAGAGCTAGTCAGGCAAATTTAAGTTCAATGTCAGAACCATCAACTTCGGGAAACGAGACAGGGTCGATTCAGAGCGGCGAACGATCGGTCCAGGAAATCAAAGCAACAGCCGTAACATTTCAAGAGCATTTAAATTAAAGGCTCAACTTTTTAAAGATCACATTATATGTCAGGCTACGGAATTCGTTAATCAGGAATCAAGATTTTTACTTGACACAGGGAGTGAAGTAAATATAGTAAAATTATTGTCATTAAAAGATGACGTAAAAGTTAACGAAAGAATTTTATATCGATTAAAAGGGATTAATGAATATTTTGTGAACACAATTGGGTCAGTAAATATAATGATAAATTTTGGAGAAGAAAAAAGACAAGTAAGGTTTCAAGTTGTTAATAATAATTTTCCAATACCTCATGATGGGATTTTAGGTAAGGAGTTTTTAGAGGATAACAAGATAGCAATTGATTATTCAAAAAATGAGATAACATCAACACTTAATGAAGACAATTTTACAGTGGTAAATCAAGACATTCCGCATGTAGATAATTTAGACATTGCAGTAGTACCACCGAGATCGGAAATGATCATTCCAGTAAAAATTACAGATAATCAAATAAAGGAAAATGATACAGTGATTATATATTCACAAGTATTGCAAAATCGAGTTCAATTTGGTAATGTAATTACTAAAGTGAAAAATCGGCAGGTGTTAACAAAAATTGTCAATCAAAATGAAAATTCTATTAAGTTACAGCCAGTAGATTTGAGTAATTTATTATATGAAAAATTTGAAGAAGCGAACATACAAGTGTGTACTAAAACTATAGGAAGTCGGAATAATGAAAATCGGTTACAGTTATTGGAGCAGTCATTAAGATTGCAGCATCTCAATAAGGAGGAGTACCAATCATTAAAAGATATATTTAATCAGTATTCAGATGTTTTTTTATTAGAAGGTGACAGGTTGGACGGGACATCAGCAATACAACATAGAATTAGAACAACACCTGATATTCAACCAATTTATATTAAACCATATAGGTTACCACAGAATCACAAAAAAGAGATATCAACGCAGGTAGATCTAATGGAAAAAGATGGAATCATTACAAAGAGTACTTCACCTTGGAACGCCCCGTTAATAGTGATACCAAAGAAGGTCGACTGTTCAGGGAAGCAAAAATTTCGTATTTGTGTAGATTTCAGGAAATTAAATAATGTTACGATCGGAGATGTGTTTCCGATTCCTAATATAAATGATATTTTGGATCAACTAGGCAATTCTAGATACTATACGACCTTGGATTTAGCGAGCGGATACCATCAGGTGTCGGTACATGCAGATGATAGAGCTAAGACATCATTTTCGACAGATAAAGGACATTATGAGTTTCTTAAAATGCCTTTTGGATTAAAAGGAGCACCAAGTACTTTCCAAAGATTAATGAACACAGTGTTATTAGGAATAAATGGAATAAAAGCATTTGTATATATAGACGATGTTATTGTATATGCTCATGATTTAAGAGATCATAGTGAAAAGTTAAAAGAAATTTTTCAAAGGTTCAGAGATTATAATTTAAAAGTACAACCTATGAAATGTGAATTTTTGCGTCACGAAGTTATATATTTAGGTCATATTATCACAGAACAGGGATTGAAACCAGATCCATCAAAAATTCTGAGTGTAAAGAATTTTCCAGAACCAAAAAACCAAAAACAATTGAAAAGTTTTTTAGGTCTGTCAGGGTATTACCGTAGATTTATAAAAAATTATGGTAAGATCGCAAAACCGTTAACCACATTGTTGAAAAGCGATACACTATATGATTGGACAGATCTTTGTCAACAGGCATTTATAACATTAAAAGATGCATTGGTGAGTGAACCTATTCTTAGTTATCCAGATTTCGATAAACCATTTAATGTAACATGCGATGCAAGTAACTTTGCAATTGGATCAGTTCTTTCACAAGGTAAAATAGGAGAAGATTTACCAATCGTATACTCATCAAGGGTACTGAATAAAGCAGAGCAAAATTATGGTACGACAGAAAAGGAGTTGTTAGCTATAGTATGGAGCTTAAAACAATTAAGACCATATTTACTGGGAAGAAAATTCTATATATTGACAGATCATCAGCCTCTCAGATGGTTGGTTAATCACAAGAATCCAGGATCAAGGTTAATGCATTGGAGATTAGCAAGGGAGGAATACGAGTACGAAATTATTTATAAACCAGGTTTATTAAATACTAATGCTGACGCTCTCAGTAGAATACCACAAATTATGCAAATAGAAGGGGAACAAGTAGTAAGCAGTACAACATATAATGAATATATGGAGTATATTAAGACAAATATAGTCCAAAACTTAAATATTATAGAAATAGCAGGTGATATTTTTGAAGACGAACATTCGCATCTCGTACATTATGTATCACGGGAATTGACGTTAAAGGAAGGATTGGCACTGGAATTCCGAAGACGATTCGGGAATCTGGAAAGTAATCAAAATAAAAAAGTTACAGATTTAGTATATTTAAAAAAAAGTAACCGTTATATAATATATATGATTTTATCGGAGAAAGGAAAAAGTCCAATTACTTACGAAAATGTGTATAATTGTCTACAGAATTTAAAAACATTTTGTTTAAACAATCAAATTGCAGATTTAGCAGTATCAAAAACAGGTGATCAAATTTTTCAGCTCGATTGGGCAACAGTAAGAATAATGATAAGATATTTGTTTAAAGGCACTAGTATAAAAATCAAAATATTTACACCGAATGAACTTACGGATCAGGAAAAAAGAACTATTATAAAGGAAATGCACGAGAGTCCTTTGGCAGGACACAGAGGGATTTCAAATACAATAAAAAAGATTAAAAAACAGTATAATTGGCCAAAAATGGCAAGAGAAGTAACAGATTATGTACAAAAATGTCAATCATGTCAAAAGAATAAAACTTCGAATAAGCATACAAAGCAACCGATGGTTATCACTTCCACGGCAGACAAACCATTCCAAAAAGTATTTATGGACATAGTAGGACCACTTCCTGTTACACACAAAGGAAACAAATATGTACTTACAATGCAAGATGATTTAACAAAATTTAGTATTGCGACACCTATGGTATGCCATGAAGCTAATACTGTAGCGCATAGTTTTGTGAACTCATTTGTTTGTATACATGGAATTCCAGAATCAATAGTATCTGATCAGGGAACAGAGTTTTTAAGTAAAATTTTTTCAGAAGTATGTAAGCTATTAAAAATTTCTAAATTCAACACAACACCGTATAGACCACAAAGTAATGGAGCATTAGAGAGAAGTCATTCAACATTAGGGAATTATTTGCGACATTATGTCGACAAAGATTTAGCAAATTGGGATGAATTTATTCCATATGCAATGTATGTATATAATACAACAGAGCATGAAACAACAAAATTCCAACCGTATGAACTACTGTATGGATTTCCAGGGAAAATACCTACATCGTTAAAGAAAACACCTGAACCAAGATACAATTATGAAGATTATAATTATGAGATTAAGCAAAAATTTCAACAGTCTTATGAAATTGCAAAACAACGTATAGTGAATACAAAAGAAAATACAAAAGGTCGATATGATAGTAAGGTTAATCCACTTAGGTTAAAAATAAATGACAAAGTATGGCTTATGGAAAAACAACAAAAAAATAAATTAGCACAAAAATGGTTAGGTCCGTATGTAATAGCAGAAATAAATAATAATGAAAATGTAACAATCATTAGAGGAAAAAAATTAGTTAAAGTACATAGAAATCTATTAAAACTATGTAATCAATAACATAAAAATAAGTAGTAAACCAATGATATCTTATTATTACAGGATATTAATCATACAACCTATCATGGCAACAAATTTAACAGAAAATTATCGAATAAAGGAAATTGAATCACCATCAGGAATTTTTTTTAATCATTTGACAAAAATAAAAACAACAAATTCAAAGTGGAAATTATCAGTCTATGTGAATTTAACCACGTATGATGGTAATTTTGAACGAATTAAGAAATTTCAAAAGGAAACAATAAAACATTGTTTAAAAATTGCAAAAAACACAGAAATAGTTCCAATAGAGCACTTGGTAATTTGGTCGTATTTATGCGAGCAATTTAATACAACAACAACATCATATATCCATGATATAGAGAAAACGCGACAACAGATAAACTATGCCGTTAGTAGAAACGAACGCTATAGAAGAGGATTGATAAACGGAATTGGTAGATTATCAAAAACATTATTTGGAATATGTTCGGACGAAGATTATGAATTTTTTGATAAGAAAATAAGTGAAATAAGCGAAAAACAAATTAGGGTTATTCACGATATGCGACAGCAAACGCGAATAGTACAGTCAACAGTACATGATGTAGACCGAGCAATGGTGAAGATACAACAAACTGAAACAGCGATAATAAGTAATATAAACAAGTTGGAAAGTAAAGCAAACCAAGTAGGTAAATTGATTAATGAAATGGAAGTTAGACAAATAATGAATGAACAAACTGAGGAATTAAATGTTTTGTTAACACAACATTCATTCCAAACTCACAATCTAGTAGCAATAGTAAATACAGCACAAGTAGGTCATATGCATTCTAGCATTATTTCGGCGACAGATTTTTTAGCAGAGTTACAACAAGTGAGAATACAATTAGATTCGAGAGAGAACTTCGCTGAACAAGTCACAATACAGAATGTACATAAGTTAATGAAAATGAGTAACTTACAAGTAATAAGAGTAGCAGATACATTGATATTCATAATAGCCATTCCGATAGTCGATACAAGGGAATACCGCCTATACAAATCAATACCATTGCCTATAAAACAGAAAAAGTCAGTATATGCGTTAATTCAACCAACGAATAAATACTTGGCCATGTCAGAGGATAATGTGTATTCAATATACATAGATGACATAGAGTTAAGCAAATGCATACATATGCAAGAATATTATATTTGTTCGAACACTCAGACGCACTATATTCAAGAAACGGACAATTGTGAAGCGAAATTATTTAGTAGTCAGGATAAAGATGTAATTCCAAAAGCATGTGAAATAAAAATTACACGTATTCAAAAATTAGTGATACACAAGTTAGATAACGAAAATGTTTGGTTGTACACGGCAGAACAACCAACGACAATCAACATTGATTGTGCGAGTGGAGAGCCAGTGTTGCAAACCTTGCAAAACACAGGTACAATCTCTCTCACGTATCCGTGTCGTGCGATAACAAAAGAGTATGAGCTAACCCCCACCAGATCAATAGTAACGAAAACATCGTATGATTTCATTCCGAGAGTGAACATAACGGCTAATATGAAACAATATCAAACTAATAGGATACAGGATGATTTTCCAAAAATAAATAATTCATATTATCCCGATTTTCATTCATTAGCAAATAACGCAAAACAATTAGATTTATTATTACAGTCACAAATAGATGATAGTATAGAATACGTAACTGTATCTAATATAACATACGTAACAGTAGGAATAGGTATAGGTATATTAGTGTTAATAATTGTAATAAGTAAGATAAGTTTTAAACTGTATAAACAAAATAAAGTGTCAATGAGTTATATAAAAGCATTGGTCAATACAAAATCAGTAGACGACATACAATGCGTAGAAATTAAGTAGATTTAAGATATAATTATATAATGATTTATGAATGTATAAAATATTTGTTTTTATGAGGAAAAAAGAATGTAATAAGAAAATTGACTCATGAGGACATGAGCTTTCATTCAACAAGGGGAGTGTTATGATTTGGTATTATTAAACATAGGAAGTAAGTAAGGATGTAGCAGTTAGTAAACAAATTAGAAATGTAGTATTTATAAAACATTTAGAATTATGAAATGAAATGATTATTGTAAATTAGTGTAAACAGGTACAATCCCGAAACTGCGAGTAAGCACTTTTTATATAGGAGGGATTGTCCTACAGAAGTTTAGATATAAGGAACGTTAAGATTGTAAGACAGGCAGTGGAGAATGGAGATAGTGCCATTGACTGTACATGTTCAGAACGCAATAAACTTTATTAATTGAATATTTGAACGTGTGTTTGTTACTTTATTTACTAAATCTATATACAAACTCCACAAGTACGAGGCTACGGTCAACCGACTTGTAACAATAATTAATAAATTATAAATTTGATAAATGTTGTCAAAATTTGAACTTTAAATGCTTTTAAAAAAAAATTGTGCCTATGTATTTTTAATATTTTTCAACTGCTATTAGACCGATATATCAGGAGCCTTATATTAAATTTTCACGCTTTTTTACCCAACAAATAAAAATTTATTGATATTTATAGAAAAACAAAACTAAAAAAATTGAAAACTGACAATGTCCGTAAACAGCTCAAAAAGAGTCAAAATATTTTCAACATTTTATGGTGTATAGAAAATGCTAATATAAACATTCAGTGAAATTTTCAAGTATCTACAGTCATTCGTTTTTTAATTACAATAAAATAAGAAAATTGTTACATGAGAAATCGAGTAAATATCAAATGTTGTAAGAATATAAATTTCAGACGCTCATAAAAATTTAATTTAAGTTTCTTCTAGACATTTTTTTTTTTTTTCGATAAAGGTAGAAAAACTTATGAGTAATCTTATATTACATTTTCAAATCTTAGATTTAAAAAGAAAAATTTTTATGAAATTTGCTATTTTTCGTGATTTTTCCGTATTTTGTCAAAATTTGAACTTTAAATGCATATAAATAAAAACTGTGACTAAGGATTTTTCATTTTTTTCATCTGCCTTTGAAATAATAACCTAGGAGCCTTCTATTAAATTTTCAAGCTTTTTTACTCAACAGATAAAATTTTATTGATATTTATAGAAAAAAAAACTAAAAAAATTGAAAACTGACAGTGGCCGTCAACAGCTCAAAAAGAGTCAAAATATTTTGTACATTTTATGGTGTATAGAAAATGCTAATATAAACATTCAGTCAAAATTTCATGTCCCTACGGTCATTTGTTTTAGAGTTGCACCAAAAACCAAAATCGATTTTCTTGAAAACAGATTTTGCGTAAAAATTCCCGTTTTTCCTTAATTTTTCTTTTGTTTTTACTTTTGACCCCCCCAAAGTACCAACTAGATTCACTTTCCTATCAGAAAAGTTACTATTGAAGAAAATCCAAGCACTTTTACTAGATATTGTAGACCAATTGAATATTAACAAATTAGCACAACAAAGGTCAAATTTAAAAGAACGTAGAATACAATTTTAACTGTTAATTTTTTTCAAAGTAATTGTTATATTAGTTTTATATTATTATGATTTTTGTTTACAAGGTTAATTTTAATAAGATTTAATAAGAATTATTTTATGTTTTATATATATTTAATATGTGTTAAAATATTTGTATTTGAATACCTACCCATCATGAGTATATTGTACATACCTTTTTTTATAATAAAATCTTTTATCTGGTTATTCATTATATATTTATAATTTATAAATAAAATTCAAAAACATGAAGTATGAAATGATAAGAAAAAAAAGTGGATGTCGCTCTGCTGTACAGTAGGTTACAAGTGGGTCACTGTAATGGATGGTGTTAAATTTGAATTCAATGATATAATATCATTGTATAAGAAAAACGATTCTGAGCGAAAACGGTCAGTCAGCCTATGATTTTACCAAGTATATTTGATGATATTATTGTGAATAAAGTAATTTATATATAACCTATTTACGTGGAGCCTTGTTTTAAATTTTCAATCCTTAGCCATAAAAGTTAAAAATTTATAAATTTTTAACCACAAAATAATTAATAAATTATAAATTTGATAAATGTTGTCAAAATTTGAACTTTAAATGCTTTTAAAAAAAAATTGTGCCTATGTATTTTTAATATTTTTCAACTGCTATTAGACCGATATATCAGGAGCCTTATATTAAATTTTCACGCTTTTTTACCCAACAAATAAAAATTTATTGATATTTATAGAAAAACAAAACTAAAAAAATTGAAAACTGACAATGTCCGTAAACAGCTCAAAAAGAGTCAAAATATTTTCAACATTTTATGGTGTATAGAAAATGCTAATATAAACATTCAGTGAAATTTTCAAGTATCTACAGTCATTCGTTTTTTAATTACAATAAAATAAGAAAATTGTTACATGAGAAATCGAGTAAATATCAAATGTTGTAAGAATATAAATTTCAGACGCTCATAAAAATTTAATTTAAGTTTCTTCTAGACATTTTTTTTTTTTTCGATAAAGGTAGAAAAACTTATGAGTAATCTTATATTACATTTTCAAATCTTAGATTTAAAAAGAAAAATTTTTATGAAATTTGCTATTTTTCGTGATTTTTCCGTATTTTGTCAAAATTTGAACTTTAAATGCATATAAATAAAAACTGTGACTAAGGATTTTTCATTTTTTTCATCTGCCTTTGAAATAATAACCTAGGAGCCTTCTATTAAATTTTCAAGCTTTTTTACTCAACAGATAAAATTTTATTGATATTTATAGAAAAAAAAACTAAAAAAATTGAAAACTGACAGTGGCCGTAAACAGCTCAAAAAGAGTCAAAATATTTTGTACATTTTATGGTGTATAGAAAATGCTAATATAAACATTCAGTCAAAATTTCATGTCCCTACGGTCATTTGTTTTAGAGTTGCACCAAAAACCAAAATCGATTTTCTTGAAAACAGATTTTGCGTAAAAATTCCCGTTTTTCCTTAATTTTTCTTTTGTTTTTACTTTTGACCCCCCCAAAGTACCAACTAGATTCACTTTCCTATCAGAAAAGTTACTATTGAAGAAAATCCAAGCACTTTTACTAGATATTGTAGACCAATTGAATATTAACAAATTAGCACAACAAAGGTCAAATTTAAAAGAACGTAGAATACAATTTTAACTGTTAATTTTTTTCAAAGTAATTGTTATATTAGTTTTATATTATTATGATTTTTGTTTACAAGGTTAATTTTAATAAGATTTAATAAGAATTATTTTATGTTTTATATATATTTAATATGTGTTAAAATATTTGTATTTGAATACCTACCCATCATGAGTATATTGTACATACCTTTTTTTATAATAAAATCTTTTATCTGGTTATTCATTATATATTTATAATTTATAAATAAAATTCAAAAACATGAAGTATGAAATGATAAGAAAAAAAAGTGGATGTCGCTCTGCTGTACAGTAGGTTACAAGTGGGTCACTGTAATGGATGGTGTTAAATTTGAATTCAATGATATAATATCATTGTATAAGAAAAACGATTCTGAGCGAAAACGGTCAGTCAGCCTATGATTTTACCAAGTATATTTGATGATATTATTGTGAATAAAGTAATTTATATATAACCTATTTACGTGGAGCCTTGTTTTAAATTTTCAATCCTTAGCCATAAAAGTTAAAAATTTATAAATTTTTAACCACAAAATAATTAATAAATTATAAATTTGATAAATGTTGTCAAAATTTGAACTTTAAATGCTTTTAAAAAAAAATTGTGCCTATGTATTTTTAATATTTTTCAACTGCTATTAGACCGATATATCAGGAGCCTTATATTAAATTTTCACGCTTTTTTACCCAACAAATAAAAATTTATTGATATTTATAGAAAAACAAAACTAAAAAAATTGAAAACTGACAATGTCCGTAAACAGCTCAAAAAGAGTCAAAATATTTTCAACATTTTATGGTGTATAGAAAATGCTAATATAAACATTCAGTGAAATTTTCAAGTATCTACAGTCATTCGTTTTTTAATTACAATAAAATAAGAAAATTGTTACATGAGAAATCGAGTAAATATCAAATGTTGTAAGAATATAAATTTCAGACGCTCATAAAAATTTAATTTAAGTTTCTTCTAGACATTTTTTTTTTTTTCGATAAAGGTAGAAAAACTTATGAGTAATCTTATATTACATTTTCAAATCTTAGATTTAAAAAGAAAAATTTTTATGAAATTTGCTATTTTTCGTGATTTTTCCGTATTTTGTCAAAATTTGAACTTTAAATGCATATAAATAAAAACTGTGACTAAGGATTTTTCATTTTTTTCATCTGCCTTTGAAATAATAACCTAGGAGCCTTCTATTAAATTTTCAAGCTTTTTTACTCAACAGATAAAATTTTATTGATATTTATAGAAAAAAAAACTAAAAAAATTGAAAACTGACAGTGGCCGTAAACAGCTCAAAAAGAGTCAAAATATTTTGTACATTTTATGGTGTATAGAAAATGCTAATATAAACATTCAGTCAAAATTTCATGTCCCTACGGTCATTTGTTTTAGAGTTGCACCAAAAACCAAAATCGATTTTCTTGAAAACAGATTTTGCGTAAAAATTCCCGTTTTTCCTTAATTTTTCTTTTGTTTTTACTTTTGACCCCCCCAAAGTACCAACTAGATTCACTTTCCTATCAGAAAAGTTACTATTGAAGAAAATCCAAGCACTTTTACTAGATATTGTAGACCAATTGAATATTAACAAATTAGCACAACAAAGGTCAAATTTAAAAGAACGTAGAATACAATTTTAACTGTTAATTTTTTTCAAAGTAATTGTTATATTAGTTTTATATTATTATGATTTTTGTTTACAAGGTTAATTTTAATAAGATTTAATAAGAATTATTTTATGTTTTATATATATTTAATATGTGTTAAAATATTTGTATTTGAATACCTACCCATCATGAGTATATTGTACATACCTTTTTTTATAATAAAATCTTTTATCTGGTTATTCATTATATATTTATAATTTATAAATAAAATTCAAAAACATGAAGTATGAAATGATAAGAAAAAAAAGTGGATGTCGCTCTGCTGTACAGTAGGTTACAAGTGGGTCACTGTAATGGATGGTGTTAAATTTGAATTCAATGATATAATATCATTGTATAAGAAAAACGATTCTGAGCGAAAACGGTCAGTCAGCCTATGATTTTACCAAGTATATTTGATGATATTATTGTGAATAAAGTAATTTATATATAACCTATTTACGTGGAGCCTTGTTTTAAATTTTCAATCCTTAGCCATAAAAGTTAAAAATTTATAAATTTTTAACCACAAAATAATTAATAAATTATAAATTTGATAAATGTTGTCAAAATTTGAACTTTAAATGCTTTTAAAAAAAAATTGTGCCTATGTATTTTTAATATTTTTCAACTGCTATTAGACCGATATATCAGGAGCCTTATATTAAATTTTCACGCTTTTTTACCCAACAAATAAAAATTTATTGATATTTATAGAAAAACAAAACTAAAAAAATTGAAAACTGACAATGTCCGTAAACAGCTCAAAAAGAGTCAAAATATTTTCAACATTTTATGGTGTATAGAAAATGCTAATATAAACATTCAGTGAAATTTTCAAGTATCTACAGTCATTCGTTTTTTAATTACAATAAAATAAGAAAATTGTTACATGAGAAATCGAGTAAATATCAAATGTTGTAAGAATATAAATTTCAGACGCTCATAAAAATTTAATTTAAGTTTCTTCTAGACATTTTTTTTTTTTTCGATAAAGGTAGAAAAACTTATGAGTAATCTTATATTACATTTTCAAATCTTAGATTTAAAAAGAAAAATTTTTATGAAATTTGCTATTTTTCGTGATTTTTCCGTATTTTGTCAAAATTTGAACTTTAAATGCATATAAATAAAAACTGTGACTAAGGATTTTTCATTTTTTTCATCTGCCTTTGAAATAATAACCTAGGAGCCTTCTATTAAATTTTCAAGCTTTTTTACTCAACAGATAAAATTTTATTGATATTTATAGAAAAAAAAACTAAAAAAATTGAAAACTGACAGTGGCCGTAAACAGCTCAAAAAGAGTCAAAATATTTTGTACATTTTATGGTGTATAGAAAATGCTAATATAAACATTCAGTCAAAATTTCATGTCCCTACGGTCATTTGTTTTAGAGTTGCACCAAAAACCAAAATCGATTTTCTTGAAAACAGATTTTGCGTAAAAATTCCCGTTTTTCCTTAATTTTTCTTTTGTTTTTACTTTTGACCCCCCCCAAAGTACCAACTAGATTCACTTTCCTATCAGAAAAGTTACTATTGAAGAAAATCCAAGCACTTTTACTAGATATTGTAGACCAATTGAATATTAACAAATTAGCACAACAAAGGTCAAATTTAAAAGAACGTAGAATACAATTTTAACTGTTAATTTTTTTCAAAGTAATTGTTATATTAGTTTTATATTATTATGATTTTTGTTTACAAGGTTAATTTTAATAAGATTTAATAAGAATTATTTTATGTTTTATATATATTTAATATGTGTTAAAATATTTGTATTTGAATACCTACCCATCATGAGTATATTGTACATACCTTTTTTTATAATAAAATCTTTTATCTGGTTATTCATTATATATTTATAATTTATAAATAAAAATTCAAAAACATGAAGTATGAAATGATAAGAAAAAAAAGTGGATGTCGCTCTGCTGTACAGTAGGTTACAAGTGGGTCACTGTAATGGATGGTGTTAAATTTGAATTCAATGATATAATATCATTGTATAAGAAAAACGATTCTGAGCGAAAACGGTCAGTCAGCCTATGATTTTACCAAGTATATTTGATGATATTATTGTGAATAAAGTAATTTATATATAACCTATTTACGTGGAGCCTTGTTTTAAATTTTCAATCCTTAGCCATAAAAGTTAAAAAATTTATAAATTTTTAACCACAAAATAATTAATAAATTATAAATTTGATAAATGTTGTCAAAATTTGAACTTTAAATGCTTTTAAAAAAAAAATTGTGCCTATGTATTTTTAATATTTTTCAACTGCTATTAGACCGATATATCAGGAGCCTTATATTAAATTTTCACGCTTTTTTACCCAACAAATAAAAATTTATTGATATTTATAGAAAAACAAAACTAAAAAAATTGAAAACTGACAATGTCCGTAAACAGCTCAAAAAGAGTCAAAATATTTTCAAACATTTTATGGTGTATAGAAAATGCTAATATAAACATTCAGTGAAATTTTCAAGTATCTACAGTCATTCGTTTTTTAATTACAATAAAATAAGAAAATTGTTACATGAGAAATCGAGTAAATATCAAATGTTGTAAGAATATAAATTTCAGACGCTCATAAAAATTTAATTTAAGTTTCTTCTAGACATTTTTTTTTTTTTTCGATAAAGGTAGAAAAACTTATGAGTAATCTTATATTACATTTTCAAATCTTAGATTTAAAAAGAAAAATTTTTATGAAATTTGCTATTTTTCGTGATTTTTCCGTATTTTGTCAAAATTTGAACTTTAAATGCATATAAATAAAAACTGTGACTAAGGATTTTTCATTTTTTTCATCTGCCTTTGAAATAATAACCTAGGAGCCTTCTATTAAATTTTCAAGCTTTTTTACTCAACAGATAAAATTTTATTGATATTTATAGAAAAAAAAACTAAAAAAATTGAAAACTGACAGTGGCCGTAAACAGCTCAAAAAGAGTCAAAATATTTTGTACATTTTATGGTGTATAGAAAATGCTAATATAAACATTCAGTCAAAATTTCATGTCCCTACGGTCATTTGTTTTAGAGTTGCACCAAAAACCAAAATCGATTTTCTTGAAAACAGATTTTGCGTAAAAATTCCCGTTTTTCCTTAATTTTTCTTTTGTTTTTACTTTTGACCCCCCCAAAGTACCAACTAGATTCACTTTCCTATCAGAAAAGTTACTATTGAAGAAAATCCAAGCACTTTTACTAGATATTGTAGACCAATTGAATATTAACAAATTAGCACAACAAAGGTCAAATTTAAAAAGAACGTAGAATACAATTTTAACTGTTAATTTTTTTCAAAGTAATTGTTATATTAGTTTTATATTATTATGATTTTTGTTTACAAGGTTAATTTTAATAAGATTTAATAAGAATTATTTTATGTTTTATATATATTTAATATGTGTTAAAATATTTGTATTTGAATACCTACCCATCATGAGTATATTGTACATACCTTTTTTTATAATAAAATCTTTTATCTGGTTATTCATTATATATTTATAATTTATAAATAAAAATTCAAAAACATGAAGTATGAAATGATAAGAAAAAAAAAGTGGATGTCGCTCTGCTGTACAGTAGGTTACAAGTGGGTCACTGTAATGGATGGTGTTAAATTTGAATTCAATGATATAATATCATTGTATAAGAAAAACGATTCTGAGCGAAAACGGTCAGTCAGCCTATGATTTTACCAAGTATATTTGATGATATTATTGTGAATAAAGTAATTTATATATAACCTATTTACGTGGAGCCTTGTTTTAAATTTTCAATCCTTAGCCATAAAAGTTAAAAATTTATAAATTTTTAACCACAAAATAATTAATAAATTATAAATTTGATAAATGTTGTCAAAATTTGAACTTTAAATGCTTTTAAAAAAAAATTGTGCCTATGTATTTTTAATATTTTTCAACTGCTATTAGACCGATATATCAGGAGCCTTATATTAAATTTTCACGCTTTTTTACCCAACAAATAAAAATTTATTGATATTTATAGAAAAACAAAACTAAAAAAATTGAAAACTGACAATGTCCGTAAACAGCTCAAAAAGAGTCAAAATATTTTCAACATTTTATGGTGTATAGAAAATGCTAATATAAACATTCAGTGAAATTTTCAAGTATCTACAGTCATTCGTTTTTTTAATTACAATAAAATAAGAAAATTGTTACATGAGAAATCGAGTAAATATCAAATGTTGTAAGAATATAAATTTCAGACGCTCATAAAAATTTAATTTAAGTTTCTTCTAGACATTTTTTTTTTTTTTCGATAAAGGTAGAAAAACTTATGAGTAATCTTATATTACATTTTCAAATCTTAGATTTAAAAAGAAAAATTTTTATGAAATTTGCTATTTTTCGTGATTTTTCCGTATTTTGTCAAAATTTGAACTTTAAATGCATATAAATAAAAACTGTGACTAAGGATTTTTCATTTTTTTCATCTGCCTTTGAAATACATAACCTAGGAGCCTTCTATTAAATTTTCAAGCTTTTTTACTCAACAGATAAAATTTTATTGATATTTATAGAAAAAAAAACTAAAAAAATTGAAAACTGACAGTGGCCGTAAACAGCTCAAAAAGAGTCAAAATATTTTGTACATTTTATGGTGTATAGAAAATGCTAATATAAACATTCAGTCAAAATTTCATGTCCCTACGGTCATTTGTTTTAGAGTTGCACCAAAAACCAAAATCGATTTTCTTGAAAACAGATTTTGCGTAAAAATTCCCGTTTTTCCTTAATTTTTCTTTTGTTTTTACTTTTGACCCCCCCAAAGTACCAACTAGATTCACTTTCCTATCAGAAAAGTTACTATTGAAGAAAATCCAAGCACTTTTACTAGATATTGTAGACCAATTGAATATTAACAAATTAGCACAACAAAGGTCAAATTTAAAAGAACGTAGAATACAATTTTAACTGTTAATTTTTTTCAAAGTAATTGTTATATTAGTTTTATATTATTATGATTTTTGTTTACAAGGTTAATTTTAATAAGATTTAATAAGAATTATTTTATGTTTTATATATATTTAATATGTGTTAAAATATTTGTATTTGAATACCTACCCATCATGAGTATATTGTACATACCTTTTTTTATAATAAAATCTTTTATCTGGTTATTCATTATATATTTATAATTTATAAATAAAATTCAAAAACATGAAGTATGAAATGATAAGAAAAAAAAAGTGGATGTCGCTCTGCTGTACAGTAGGTTACAAGTGGGTCACTGTAATGGATGGTGTTAAATTTGAATTCAATGATATAATATCATTGTATAAGAAAAAACGATTCTGAGCGAAAACGGTCAGTCAGCCTATGATTTTACCAAGTATATTTGATGATATTATTGTGAATAAAGTAATTTATATATAACCTATTTACGTGGAGCCTTGTTTTAAAATTTTCAATCCTTAGCCATAAAAGTTAAAAATTTATAAATTTTTAACCACAAAATAATTAATAAATTATAAATTTGATAAATGTTGTCAAAATTTGAACTTTAAATGCTTTTAAAAAAAAATTGTGCCTATGTATTTTTAATATTTTTCAACTGCTATTAGACCGATATATCAGGAGCCTTATATTAAATTTTCACGCTTTTTTACCCAACAAATAAAAAATTTATTGATATTTATAGAAAAACAAAACTAAAAAAATTGAAAACTGACAATGTCCGTAAACAGCTCAAAAAGAGTCAAAATATTTTCAACATTTTATGGTGTATAGAAAATGCTAATATAAACATTCAGTGAAATTTTCAAGTATCTACAGTCATTTCGTTTTTTAATTACAATAAAATAAGAAAATTGTTACATGAGAAATCGAGTAAATATCAAATGTTGTAAGAATATAAATTTCAGACGCTCATAAAAAATTTAATTTAAGTTTCTTCTAGACATTTTTTTTTTTTTCGATAAAGGTAGAAAAACCTTATGAGTAATCTTATATTACATTTTCAAATCTTAGATTTAAAAGAAAAATTTTTATGAAATTTGCTATTTTTCGTGATTTTTCCGTATTTTGTCAAAATTTGAACTTTAAATGCATATAAATAAAAACTGTGACTAAGGATTTTTCATTTTTTTCATCTGCCTTTGAAATAATAACCTAGGAGCCTTCTATTAAATTTTCAAGCTTTTTTACTCAACAGATAAAATTTTATTGATATTTATAGAAAAAAAAACTAAAAAAATTGAAAACTGACAGTGGCCGTAAACAGCTCAAAAAGAGTCAAAATATTTTGTACATTTTATGGTGTATAGAAAATGCTAATATAAACATTCAGTCAAAATTTCATGTCCCTACGGTCATTTGTTTTAGAGTTGCACCAAAAACCAAAATCGATTTTCTTGAAAACAGATTTTGCGTAAAAATTCCCGTTTTTCCTTAATTTTTCTTTTGTTTTTACTTTTGACCCCCCCAAAGTACCAACTAGATTCACTTTCCTATCAGAAAAGTTACTATTGAAGAAAATCCAAGCACTTTTACTAGATATTGTAGACCAATTGAATATTAACAAATTAGCACAACAAAGGTCAAATTTAAAAGAACGTAGAATACAATTTTAACTGTTATTTTTTTCAAAGTAATTGTTATATTAGTTTTATATTATTATGATTTTTGTTTACAAGGTTAATTTTAATAAGATTTAATAAGAATTATTTTATGTTTTATATATATTTAATATGTGTTAAAATATTTGTATTTGAATACCTACCCATCATGAGTATATTGTACATACCTTTTTTTTATAATAAAATCTTTTATCTGGTTATTCATTATATATTTATAATTTATAAATAAAATTCAAAAACATGAAGTATGAAATGATAAGAAAAAAAAGTGGATGTCGCTCTGCTGTACAGTAGGTTACAAGTGGGTCACTGTAATGGATGGTGTTAAATTTGAATTCAATGATATAATATCATTGTATAAGAAAAACGATTCTGAGCGAAAACGGTCAGTCAGCCTATGATTTTACCAAGTATATTTGATGATATTATTGTGAATAAAGTAATTTATATATAACCTATTTACGTGGAGCCTTGTTTTAAATTTTCAATCCTTAGCCATAAAAGTTAAAAATTTATAAATTTTTAACCACAAAATAATTAATAAATTATAAATTTGATAAATGTTGTCAAAATTTGAACTTTAAATGCTTTTAAAAAAAAATTGTGCCTATGTATTTTTAATATTTTTCAACTGCTATTAGACCGATATATCAGGAGCCTTATATTAAATTTTCACGCTTTTTTACCCAACAAATAAAAATTTATTGATATTTATAGAAAAACAAAACTAAAAAAATTGAAAACTGACAATGTCCGTAAACAGCTCAAAAAGAGTCAAAATATTTTCAACATTTTATGGTGTATAGAAAATGCTAATATAAACATTCAGTGAAATTTTCAAGTATCTACAGTCATTCGTTTTTTAATTACAATAAAATAAGAAAATTGTTACATGAGAAATCGAGTAAATATCAAATGTTGTAAGAATATAAATTTCAGACGCTCATAAAAATTTAATTTAAGTTTCTTCTAGACATTTTTTTTTTTTTTCGATAAAGGTAGAAAAACTTATGAGTAATCTTATATTACATTTTCAAATCTTAGATTTAAAAAGAAAAATTTTTATGAAATTTGCTATTTTTCGTGATTTTTCCGTATTTTGTCAAAATTTGAACTTTAAATGCATATAAATAAAAACTGTGACTAAGGATTTTTCATTTTTTTCATCTGCCTTTGAAATAATAACCTAGGAGCCTTCTATTAAATTTTCAAGCTTTTTTTACTCAACAGATAAAATTTTATTGATATTTATAGAAAAAAAAACTAAAAAAATTGAAAACTGACAGTGGCCGTAAACAGCTCAAAAAGAGTCAAAATATTTTGTACATTTTATGGTGTATAGAAAATGCTAATATAAACATTCAGTCAAAATTTCATGTCCCTACGGTCATTTGTTTTAGAGTTGCACCAAAAAACCAAAATCGATTTTCTTGAAAACAGATTTTGCGTAAAAATTCCCGTTTTTCCTTAATTTTTTCTTTTGTTTTTACTTTTGACCCCCCCCAAAGTACCAACTAGATTCACTTTCCTATCAGAAAAGTTACTATTGAAGAAAATCCAAGCACTTTTACTAGATATTGTAGACCAATTGAATATTAACAAATTAGCACAACAAAGGTCAAATTTAAAAGAACGTAGAATACAATTTTAACTGTTAATTTTTTTCAAAGTAATTGTTATATTAGTTTTATATTATTATGATTTTTGTTTACAAGGTTAATTTTAATAAGATTTAATAAGAATTATTTTATGTTTTATATATATTTAATATGTGTTAAAATATTTGTATTTGAATACCTACCCATCATGAGTATATTGTACATACCTTTTTTTATAATAAAATCTTTTATCTGGTTATTCATTATATATTTATAATTTATAAATAAAATTCAAAAAACATGAAGTATGAAATGATAAGAAAAAAAAGTGGATGTCGCTCTGCTGTACAGTAGGTTACAAGTGGGTCACTGTAATGGATGGTGTTAAATTTGAATTCAATGATATAATATCATTGTATAAGAAAAACGATTCTGAGCGAAAACGGTCAGTCAGCCTATGATTTTTACCAAGTATATTTGATGATATTATTGTGAATAAAGTAATTTATATATACACCTATTTACGTGGAGCCTTGTTTTAAATTTTCAATCCTTAGCCATAAAAGTTAAAAATTTATAAATTTTTAACCACAAAATAATTAATAAATTATAAATTTGATAAATGTTGTCAAAATTTGAACTTTAAATGCTTTTAAAAAAAAAATTGTGCCTATGTATTTTTAATATTTTTCAACTGCTATTAGACCGATATATCAGGAGCCTTATATTAATATTTTCACGCTTTTTTACCCAACAAATAAAAATTTATTGATATTTATAGAAAAACAAAACTAAAAAAATTGAAAAACTGACAATGTCCGTAAACAGCTCAAAAAGAGTCAAAATATTTTCAACATTTTATGGTGTATAGAAAATGCTAATATAAACATTCAGTGAAATTTTCAAGTATCTACAGTCATTCGTTTTTTAATTACAATAAAATAAGAAAATTGTTACATGAGAAATCGAGTAAATATCAAATGTTGTAAGAATATAAATTTCAGACGCTCATAAAAATTTAATTTAAGTTTCTTCTAGACATTTTTTTTTTTTTCGATAAAGGTAGAAAAACTTATGAGTAATCTTATATTACATTTTCAAATCTTAGATTTAAAAAGAAAAATTTTTATGAAATTTGCTATTTTTTCGTGATTTTTCCGTATTTTGTCAAAATTTGAACTTTAAATGCATATAAATAAAAACTGTGACTAAGGATTTTTCATTTTTTTCATCTGCCTTTGAAATAATAACCTAGGAGCCTTCTATTAAATTTTCAAGCTTTTTTACTCAACAGATAAAATTTTATTGATATTTATAGAAAAAAAAAACTAAAAAAATTGAAAAACTGACAGTGGCCGTAAACAGCTCAAAAAGAGTCAAAATATTTTGTACATTTTATGGTGTATAGAAAATGCTAATATAAACATTCAGTCAAAATTTCATGTCCCTACGGTCATTTGTTTTAGAGTTGCACCAAAAACCAAAATCGATTTTCTTGAAAACAGATTTTGCGTAAAAATTCCCGTTTTTCCTTAATTTTTCTTTTGTTTTTACTTTTGACCCCCCCCAAAGTACCAACTAGATTCACTTTCCTATCAGAAAAGTTACTATTGAAGAAAATCCAAGCACTTTTACTAGATATTGTAGACCAATTGAATATTAACAAATTAGCACAACAAAGGTCAAATTTAAAAGAACGTAGAATACAATTTTAACTGTTAATTTTTTTCAAAGTAATTGTTATATTAGTTTTATATTATTATGATTTTTGTTTACAAGGTTAATTTTAATAAGATTTAATAAGAATTATTTTATGTTTTATATATATTTAATATGTGTTAAAATATTTGTATTTGAATACCTACCCATCATGAGTATATTGTACATACCTTTTTTTATAATAAAATCTTTTATCTGGTTATTCATTATATATTTATAATTTATAAATAAAATTCAAAAACATGAAGTATGAAATGATAAGAAAAAAAAGTGGATGTCGCTCTGCTGTACAGTAGGTTACAAGTGGGTCACTGTAATGGATGGTGTTAAATTTGAATTCAATGATATAATATCATTGTATAAGAAAAACGATTCTGAGCGAAAACGGTCAGTCAGCCTATGATTTTACCAAGTATATTTGATGATATTATTGTGAATAAAGTAATTTATATATAACCTATTTACGTGGAGCCTTGTTTTAAATTTTCAATCCTTAGCCATAAAAGTTAAAAATTTATAAATTTTTAACCACAAAATAATTAATAAATTATAAATTTGATAAATGTTGTCAAAATTTGAACTTTAAATGCTTTTAAAAAAAAATTGTGCCTATGTATTTTTAATATTTTTCAACTGCTATTAGACCGATATATCAGGAGCCTTATATTAAATTTTCACGCTTTTTTACCCCAACAAATAAAAATTTATTGATATTTATAGAAAAACAAAACTAAAAAAATTGAAAACTGACAATGTCCGTAAAACAGCTCAAAAAGAGTCAAAATATTTTCAACATTTTATGGTGTATAGAAAATGCTAATATAAACATTCAGTGAAATTTTCAAGTATCTACAGTCATTCGTTTTTTAATTACAATAAAATAGAAAAATTGTTACATGAGAAATCGAGTAAATATCAAATGTTGTAAGAATATAAATTTCAGACGCTCATAAAAATTTAATTTAAGTTTCTTCTAGACATTTTTTTTTTTTTCGATAAAGGTAGAAAAACTTATGAGTAATCTTATATTACATTTTCAAATCTTAGATTTAAAAAGAAAAATTTTTATGAAATTTGCTATTTTTCGTGATTTTTCCGTATTTTGTCAAAATTTGAACTTTAAATGCATATAAATAAAAAACTGTGACTAAGGATTTTTCATTTTTTTCATCTGCCTTTGAAATAATAACCTAGGAGCCTTCTATTAAATTTTCAAGCTTTTTTACTCAACAGATAAAATTTTATTGATATTTATAGAAAAAAAAACTAAAAAAATTGAAAACTGACAGTGGCCGTAAACAGCTCAAAAAGAGTCAAAATATTTTGTACATTTTATGGTGTATAGAAAATGCTAATATAAACATTCAGTCAAAATTTCATGTCCCTACGGTCATTTGTTTTAGAGTTGCACCAAAAACCAAAATCGATTTTCTTGAAAACAGATTTTGCGTAAAAATTCCCGTTTTTCCTTAATTTTTCTTTTGTTTTTACTTTTGACCCCCCCCAAAGTACCAACTAGATTCACTTTCCTATCAGAAAAGTTACTATTGAAGAAAATCCAAGCACTTTTACTAGATA